>NW_016908738.1:611557-620944 GCF_001483705.2 Eufriesea mexicana | reverse complement strand
GGGGGGGGGGAGAGAGAGAAAACGAGGCGTGGGCGTCTATATCCATCGATGCGTGGAAACGGAGTCGAACGCGAACGCGTCACTCGTGCTCGTGTTCGTGTTCGTGTTCCTGGGCCTAACCGGCGCTCAGGGAAACGCGTACTTACGCGCGCGTAAGCGTAGGTAAGCGCGTACGCTGCGACGGAATGTTTGCGCACACCAGCAGCAGGACGAACCGTGGTGTATCGGGCTTCGTACGTCCACCCTCTGCGACTCTGCTCTCTCCTCTTCCTGCCTCGTCCCCGGCGTGTCGGTGAAGCTCGTGCGCGCCCTACACTCGCCGCTATTGGATATATACTTAATGAAGCGTAAATAATTGAGTAATGTGCTCCAGGCCGTTCGATCGACGTTCCTATTGGTCGGTATTAATCTATTCCGGCGCATTAGCGGCCGGTATCTCCGCGAACCGGCCTAGGACCGCGCCTAAATACTATCCTGGACTAGCCACCGGCGATGTTTCTGCCATCGACCGGTTCCCGCCACGTTAACCCGCGTTAAACACCGCCTAAACTAACCGACCACCCCCCTCTGTCCTTCCGCCGTCGACCTCGTCGCATCTTTTTCTTCCGCTTTCCACCGCTCGCGGATAGTCGGGGGATTCTTCTCGAAAACGAGTTCGGTTTCAGTCGTAGACGGCCAAACGATCCAAGCCGATTTCCCTCGCGACCCCGGCGCGATATCGATTAAGTACCATTTCTTCCATATTCGGTGCCTTTGCGCCGTCTCGTTGGCGCGCGTTATTCGTAGCGGTTGTAACATGCAAATTCGAGCGAATAATTCAGCCGAGATAGAACGCAATAAGGGTGTAAAATATGCTGTCGCTTATTCCGCGGTGTTATAGGTGGTCTTGAAACTCGCACGGAGAGAGCGATAGTCGCGGTCTAGAAATAGAGATGGCGAGCGAAACGAGGTGCGATCGCGCGTCAAAGGGAGAAACTCTATTCTTGCGGGACGGGAGTCCGTTATAGGAATCGAGCGAACTATTTTCGAGGGCGAAGGAATTTACGAGACTGTCGGGAAAGGAGACGACGACGCGACGGGTCGAACAGGTAGCTTGTCGGAGACGGAGGACGGAGGATGGCGGTCGGTGGTTGGGGGAGGTCGAACGAAGAGGGAAAGCGAGAGGGAAGAGGATAGCTCTTACTATCTTTGGAAAAGTCGCGCGAATCTAACGAGCGGAGCCACAGGTGTTTTCCCCGTGAATATATATGGAGCTAGCGTCCCTCTCCCGCGGCTCGCTTGTTCCTCCGCGTTTCCCCGCTATCCTTCGGCATGCACGATTTTCGATTCTAGCCGTCGTTCGCGAGCCAACGACAACGACGTCCACGACCACCGACAACACCACCGCCGCCACCACCACCGACTACGATATATACCGTGGCAAACTTTTTTCCCTTGGCCGATCGAAACCGCTCCGCGCGGCTGTGAATCCTCGTAAAGACGAACACACCGTCGTTGCACACCCCCGTGCGCCGACCTCGTCTAGACGCGTAAAGTAGCCTACTTTGCACGGCAATTTCGAACTCGAATCCAGACGCGACGGGGATCGTTCGACGATGTCGATTATTCTCGTAACGATTAATATTATTACGGGCAAGATCTCGCGTTTCGCAGGAGGTAAGCCTCGCACGGGACAGCGCGATGAATTATGCAGGAAATGTCGTCGAGTTGGCTAAGCGCCAGAGCGAAAACGGCGATCATTCGATTTCGACGATACCAAACATCGACTGTTCACCTTCGGGCGAGGGGGGTTAGATACGCGCGCGCGTTCATTGCCATTCGGCGTAAGATAAAACTCGCGCGATCCTACAGCGCGTCATCGAATACCTTTGATCGGAAATTTCGAGCGGCGATATTATCCCGGCTTGCAACACTAGCGCGCGCGGCCGCTCGCAGAGAGCGGAGAGAGAGGTAGAGGCTGGACGTAACTGCAGGATATGCGGTCGCATCGATACGCTTTATCAGAAGGATAGATATTTTCGAGGCATTCCACGCATCCGGTGATCCTAGATCATCCCGAAGCCGGGAGGGACGGGGTGGAAACGGCGTGGAAACCGGAGGATGGAGGGCCGAGAGAGCCAGAGGGGTTGCAGAGAGAGCGAAGGTCGGAAGCACAGAGGACAGAGGGACGCCGCTGTGCACCGCGCTACTCCGCGCCACGCCGCACCGCGCCGCGTCGCACCGCGCTGCTCCAAATGCGCGTAGGCAAATGCGGAATATTAGCTGGTGATTAATTATTAATAGTATCGAGTGTCTGCTAATAGATATAATGTTATTGGACCGAAATCAGTTGTCCCTGGACGGAGAGATCGAACCTGGAACTGGTGGTGGTATCGAGCGACTTTGTAACCGCGTCGAAAACGAGTTCTCGATTACGGCACACGACCGGCGATGGGGGGGTCTCTCGTCTCTCCTTTCTTCCTTTTCGTTACCTCACCGGCCCCTCTTCTTCCATTTTCTTTCCTCGCCCGTACCGGTACACGCTCGCAACTCTCCCCCTCTCGATCTCTCTCTCTCTCTCTCTCTCTCTCTCTTTCACTCGCGTCTCTGCTCGTCGTCGTTGCAACTCATCTCGAGTGCTTATTACGCGAGAAAAAGCAGGCGCGAACAGCCGAGGAACGAAGTTTAGTTCGTAAAGCGGATCCTTGATGACTCGTCGCTGTTTTTCCGGAAGAAACGCCGGATAAACGACGTTACCGCCTCGTTCGGTGCCGAGATACGCTTTCCCTCGAAAACTTTCCCACCCGCCCTTCTCCGCCTTGCTCCGAAAACCTCCGCCGACTTTGCGTTCGAACGGGGGGAAAAGAGGCGAAAAGGGAAGGAAGAGGGAAGAAAAGAGGAGAAAATCCGATACCGTCGTCCCGTACCCATTCCAGCTCGTCGAATTCCAAGACGTTTTCCGGTTTGTCTCGATCCCGTCCGACCGTTTTAGCGTGGTTTACCGAGCGCGTGTCCGCGGAGTGGCGCGAAAAGCGAAGAAAATATTTTTCCACGGAATCAAAGGCCGATCGAAAAATAATTCGGCAAAGTTTTTGGATTCTCTCTCTCGGTCTCGGAGAAGTTCCACGGGTTTTTCTCCCTTGGCGCGTTCCTTCTTTTCGTGCAAACGTCGGAAAGCCGAAAGGAGAGTCTTTCTCTTTCTCTGGAAAGAAAGTTAGCTGGCTGTGGCGGTATAATACGGAATACCGGTAGGGTTTTGTAGGAAGGCGCAGGAGAACGGGAGGGTGGCGGGTGGTCCCAAGGCACTTTCTTTGAAGCCGGCCGAGCCACTTGGAAAGGGTGGCACGGACTGCCTGACCGCTCCCGCCGACCCGTGACCCCGTGTGCCAGCCGCCTTCTCTCCTACGCTTCTCTTCCTGTCTTCCTCCTCGTCTTCCTACACGGCTTCCTCCTCCTCGCCGCGCCGCGCCACGCTCGCGCGCCACAGCCGCCCTCCCGTAGGGAGAGAGGTGGTATCATCCTCCCTGCGTTTCTCACCGATGACCTCCGTTCTATTGTCCGCTCTCGAGCAAAAACGCTCTCTTATTTTTTGCATGCACCGGAAAAAGTCACCGCTACCGCGAGTCATTCAGCCGAGGAGGCAATAAGGGAGCCGCTTTAAAGCGGTTCCGCGCCTACCTCTTTACCACCGAGGGCTTGTCACGGTCTGCCTCCTGCCGGTTGCCGTCGCTGTTGCTGCCTACGCGATACGCCGCTATCGTCCGAAAAACTCGTCCGCGTTTTTCTTCTCCATCCACACCGATGCAAGGAAATCGCGAGCGACCGGGACCGACGCGCGTTCGCTCGGAACGGTACTACTCGCGGTGCGTATACACGCGATCGCGTTCGCATCGGGACAGAACGCTACCCTCGCACACCGGTGGTGCGTGCTGGTTCGTTTTTATAAATGCTCGCTCGCTAGCTGGCTCGGATAAGTTGCCGGCGTGTCTCGGTTCGAGGACGCTTTGGAGACGAGGAAACACGGAACACGACGAGTGGGCGGTGGGTGGAGGACTAGCAGCGGCGCTCGAGAGCAGTTTTCCAGCGCAATAATAAAGAGACCGCGGTTTGTTTATTATATTATATCGCGTTACGCGAACCGCCGTAACGACCGGTATTATTCCGGCTTATACGATGCTGGAACTTCGCTCGGGCAATTTTTATTATTACGCCCCGTGGTTGGAGCTCGATTCTTTTCAAGCGGCCACGGCGCGGCTTGCTCGCTCGCTCGCTCGCTCGCTCGCACGTTCGCGTTCTTTCGGTCCGCGCGCCCGTTTCGATTAATAAACTTTTAATTTCGCCGAACGCGCTTTTAAAAGCGGCAGCCTGACGCTTGTATCGACGCTCGAATCCGTTCTCGCGATACCACACACCGGCTACACCGCCACGGTCCGCCGCTAATTCCAAAGAATAATGTTGTTTTTAAATTCCAATCGGAAACGAGCGAGCTGTTCGCCGATGATCACCGGCTGTCTCTATTTTTTTTTCCACCGGCCAGGTGCATTAATTCGTAATTGCGCGCCGTTTTTACGCGCCAAGTCCACCGATCGAAAAATAATTGTTTCGAGTTTGCCGATCGCGCGGATTGCCTTGTTTTGCGTTTTAGATGGAGCTGCAGTCGCGGACAGAGGAAAAGAGTACAACGGACGCGGATCGGAAAAGGGTGAACGACGAATAGAGGGTGAGAGGGAGCGAGAACGGCGGGGCTGGGAGGGGGCGCGGGAGCGAAAGCTGGCTTTTTCGTGGCTTAAAATTAATATGCATGGAGTCGACAGCGAAACGTTTATCTTGCCGGCTTGATTTCGTTTTGATACGCCGACAAATTGCTCGAGTCCGTTCGTGTGTCTACTCGGTGTAATCTAGCGTACGGAAAAACGCGTGAAACGGCCCCGTTTCGTTTCGAAAAAGAAGGAAGCATCGACGGTAGAGACGGGTGGCGGCACAGCGGCACTGGCTACGGGCTAAAATTTACACGGGGAATCGCGAGAGAACGGAAGGAGAAAGGGCGCGTGTAGTGCGAGCGCGCGAACGGAAGGGAAGAAAAAACGAGAGAGAGAGAGAGGGGGGAGAAAAGGAGGTGGAGAGAGCACGGCTGCTGCGCTGGTGGTGGAAAAAATAGCGACTCTTTTTTTTTCGGCGAATTTTCACCGCGAGACAATATTCGACATCTGGACCGAACGGAACGGCGATTAAAAATTAATAACGAATATCAACAGCGGCGGGGCCAGTGGCGCTTCATTACCCGAAATTAAAAATCGTCGTTCGAATCGCGAATAAAAACTGACCGTGGCAGCTTCGGTTCTGTAATTACAAATATCCACATGGCGCCTGTGGAAAAATCGGTAAACAGACTCGTGATCGATGGCTGCGCCCCCCGTCGCCCACCCACTCGCTCCGTCCCACCCCATCTCCACCCACTTCCATCCTCTTCCCAACCCCGTCGTTTCAACCTCCATCGCCATTCGTAGTTTTTTTTCCACGGTGCCGCGAATTACCATTGCAAACGTCCGGTGCCTGTGAAAGTCCCGAAACGTATGGGGTTTCGATATGATTTCCAAAATAAAAAAAACATTCCCGGATACCGAAAGAGAGAGAGAGAGAGAGAGAGAGAGGGAGAAAAAGAAACGAAGAAAAAGAGAATAAGAGAGACAAAGAGAGGTCAATCGAACCGGACATTATTATATTCATGAATCTTTAGTTAGCCGCATCGACGATTCCGTCCTCACCGTTTGTCCCCCTCGCCCCCCCCCCCCCAGTCCTTTACTCTTTTTCCGTTTCACTCGGAAAAGAGCACCTTTACCTTTTCTTCTCCTTTGCTCGCGAAACGACCCCGTTTTATCGTTTGTTCGAAAGAATGGGAAACCGCGGATACGAGCGAGCGAGCGAGGGCGCGCGCGCGCGTGAGAGGGAGAGAGAATCAAAGGACCAAGGGATCGAACGGAAGGAAGGCGCGAAGATAGGAAGGCGGGTCGGTCCGACGCGCAAATTGTCATTCCACATTTAGCGACACAACCACGCGGATTCGGTGGTTGTCGGTGACACCAATACCGTGGCGCGATATTAAAACGACGGCCGGTGCGAAAATAATTACATTTCATAATTGGCTAAAATATCAGAAATGAAAATTAGTTTATCGAGCGCCGCGTTAATAATTTCGCTTAATCGAAGCGACCGACGGTAGGCAGCCCGCCGGATGATATTCATGGCGCCTGAACGGAATCAGGTGTAACCGGAATAAATCACCTGCGAACCGCCGGCCGCCGGCTTCGTCTCGCGTTTTTTCTTCCCCTCTCACTCACTCACTCTCTCTCTCTCTCTCTCCCTCGCCCGCTAACCCTCGTCGCTCTCCCCCGATTTCCCGCTTCTCTTTTTGCCGTGGAACGTCGAAGGAAAAGAGGATACTTTGACCTTTATCTCGTTTCGTCTCTGCCCCTCTCGTTCCCGTCCGCCGCGCTTTCTCCTCCTCGCTCGGTCGTTTTCACGTCCCTTTCCCTGTTTCCCTGTTTCGCCTCTCCCCTACCGGGCAGACGTTTAAACGTATTTGCGAAGATAGGCGGTGGTGAAGCGCGATCGCATAAAACTTGTCATTGCATCGGAACAACGACGGCGCTTTTCATGGAGGAAAAAAAAGGTATTTTTACACAGCCCGAGCTGTCACGTCGAAAAAGTGTAATTGCGATCTTGCGCGCGGTTCGCTCTTTCACACGTGTCACCGGCCCTTCGGCTTTTAATCGCGATTATCAATTTCGGTGCAGAAAATAGCGGTCGTTTAATTGGCGTATGACACGCTTACCGATGCGGTAATTTAACGTCAGCCTGGCGTTTACCCGATCCTGGGATCGCTGATCCTACGCTCGATTCGCGGGATGATCAAAGTTTCACGCGTGGTCGCCGTTCCCCCAGACCAGATCGTCCCGGTTTAATGAGTTTGTTTAGTAATAATTACCGGCGCATCCCGACACGCAACGTTCCTCCAATTGAGAGATCGCACCTTTTAAACGCGCGATTAAATCGCGTCTCCTTCGAAAATCCCATTCGATTCGTCTCTCCACGACTCTCGTTCTCTCTTCGATTTCTCCTTTTTTTCTTCTTCCCTCCTTTTCTTTTTTTTTTTCCAACCCGATATTCGAACGATCGATAATGCTCCGAAGAAGCTTGGAAAATTGTCCATGAAAATTTATGGGTTTACCGGCATAATACACTTACGGCGGTATATCATTTAACACGGGTTTTACGAATACAATGGGGTTCATTATTTTTAATTAAATTTAAAATTATATCGCGCACCAGCGACCGAACGGTATTTCGCCAAACATGTAATTTATATTTATGCATCGCTGATTCATTTGCGCGATTTAAGTTCGCAGAATTTTTATTCCGCCCCTTTAATTACTCAAATACCGGTGCGCTTTGTGCGCGAACGAAGGATTTGCAATATAAATTTAGTAAATAAATTAACTTTTATTCGTGAAAATTGAAAATACAACCGCTTTGTAAAGCCTGCTGAAATAACGTATCGCGGTCCGTTTTCCACCGTTCCGCCAACGCGCCAACGCCATATTCCCCATCCTCCGTCGTTCCTCCGACATTCCTCCGACGTTCCTGCAACGACCTTTGAGGACGGCCTTCGAGAATGACCATACATACAGGGTGGTGTGCCTTGTTCTCCCGTGTGAAACAGGTCGAGCGTAGCCGGTGAACACGCGGGAAAACTCGGCTAAGCGAGTAGTCAAAGTTCTTTGGACGTAAGACTTTCGATGGCCACGACGAACGCGCTTGCGATTCGTGCGCGGGAAAGAACAAGGACGGGGTTGTGTAGTGTCTAGGGGAAAAGCGAGGGTCTGCGCGGCGGTGGTAGTGGTGTGGATAGTGGTGGTGGCGACGGAGTGTAGCTGGGCCGAAAAAAAGCTTACGGTGATCAGGGTAAAAGCATTTTTAACGAGACTCGCGTGAAAATCGTTAGTTATTCAATCGGGCGGGCGGGTGTGCGCGGCCCGTAACGAGCGGATTGATTAAGCCTAAGCGATTCTCGTCCCGGCCCGTACTTCCACCCTCGTTTCTTATTTTCCTTTCCTCCTCCTTTTTTCGTTTCCCGCGCCAATTAAACGCGCATCGAAAGTCATTAGCGTACCCGTACGTAGGTGCCCGGGAGAATTTGATCTCGAGGAGGACGGCTATAGGGAGGAACGGAGCAAAGACCCGACACGAGGGATACGTTCTTAATTGGAGTAGCCTTCGATGGATTTTTCGTGGATTTATGCTCGCGTTTAAACGTCATATATATCCACAGGTACGATCGTACGAATACGCTTGGTAATTCTCGGCGAGAACGCGACGTGCGACGGTACAACACACGGGGGCTCGGTTTTTCAGACTACGGAGCCAGAGAACCGATGGTAATCGCTCGCGCGACGCTTTCCAGACTCGTATAACAACGGAAAGCCCTACGCGTTAACCGTAGATCCTTTTATACGAGACTCCCTACGATCGACGCGGGCAATTCGACGTCGCTTCCTCGCGACGGCTACCGGGGTCCGGCTTTTCTATTATACCGACACGTTTACGGCGGTTCCTTTATCGCGCCTCTGAATTTACATCGCACGCCACACGGCCGGAAGGAGGATTTCTTTCCTACCCGTTACACCTAAGAACCACGTCGCCGTTCGTTTACGGTCAACGGCCAGCGGGCTACGAACGAAGGAACGAACGAACGAACGAACGAACAAAGTTACAAATTGCCGATTCGACGCCGTGTCCCGATGTAGAGGCAAAGTAGGCCGAGAGGCGGCGTCTCGCGCTCGAACGAAATAAATTCCGGAAGAATATAGACGGCCTGACAAAAATGCGAAAGTGCGAGGCAATTCGTTCGCGCTGGCGGCTGCGCCGGTGAGCGCGCGCGCAGCACGCGCGTTCCCGCGCGCTCGCGAGCGCAAATAACGGTCAGTATTTTGCAGTAATATTTCACCGGAGCAGTTGGTATTAATTCGTAATATGTTACCGGCAAACTATACGAAAGCCCACCGCCCACCCCCTTGCTCGTGACCCC
Source organism: Eufriesea mexicana (assembly GCF_001483705.2). Classification (NCBI taxonomy): domain Eukaryota; kingdom Metazoa; phylum Arthropoda; class Insecta; order Hymenoptera; family Apidae; genus Eufriesea; species Eufriesea mexicana. The sequence goes on along the minus strand of NW_016908738.1, from coordinate 611,880 downwards.
CTCCCCTCCACAACCCTCCGACACCCCACCCCTCGGACACCCCTCGACCACCCCTCGGCCACCCGCGCCCGCGATGGACATCGTCCCGCGACCACCCTAATATATGGTCCGGTATTATTGCAATGCAATGGACAGAATACTGTCAAAATTTATCGGCAGCCGTTTTTCATGCGCCGCGTCAAATGAGCCGAGCGATTAAAGCGCGTGAATTAGCCCCGAAATTTTCGAGCGCTGTCGCGCGACAAGGAACAAATGGAACCGGAGCTCTAATAAACGAGCCAATTCGGAGGATCTCGACCTCTCTCGATCTCAGATAGACGACC
>NW_016908738.1:569928-611537 GCF_001483705.2 Eufriesea mexicana | reverse complement strand
CTTCTTCGTCTCTCCTCTCCGTTCTCCACCGACGTCTCCTTCTCCATCGTCGATTCTCCCCGTTTAGCAATTTACTTCGACAAAAGTGTTTGACGATTCAACGATGTTTGACGATCTCGAAGAAATCCCGAAACGCCGCCGCTGCTGCTGATGCTGCTTCGCGGCAGTGCGTAGTCGGCAAGATCTCTCGCACGACGCGAAAAATTCGAAACACCGGTGAACGATTCGCGTTTCTCACTTCCTTTCTCGATCTCTCCTCTCCCTGGTGTCGTTCGATCCAGCCTTCTCGCGTATACAAGCGCCGACGTGGAACACGACTTTTCGCGGATCACCCCGGCGTAGCGAGAACAGCGATGGAAAGGAATTAAAATAGGCCCTAATCGAGTAAAGGGAATTTCAAAGAAACCGGGCTAGAAACGTTTAAAAAGGAGAGGATCGGCGTCGGGCAAGGGAAAAGAACGGCTGATAGCGAGGAAACGGTGCCGATCTCCGTTTCCTCGATGTTACCCCGTCGTCGTTTGCCCTTCTTTTCTCTCGCCTTCCGTCGCTCCATTCGTTCTTTCGCTCTTCTCGAGGAGTTTCTCGCCGGTGCAATCTCGGGCTAAATTGCCAATCAACGGGGTATTATTTTCCCGTTAGTCTCCCTGGACGTAAGAGGAAGGCTCGCAGGAGCCAGTGGCCGTTGCGCGAAAGACGGTACTACGGAACGGCCCGTGGAGAAAACCACCGGTTATCGATCCTATCCTTTTTTTCCCCGAATCCAGAAGTTTCGCGTCGCGTTTACCCACCTATGGTCATCGAAAGCTATATACCCGAATCGTCGTCGTCGATAGGTGGACCGATTACGAGACGCTCGAGAGATCTCGACGTTTCGCTCGCGAGCGCAAGAGCACGGAAAAATGGGGAGAAAGAGGGCGAGAGGGAGAGAAAAGCGTGGCGTAATCACCGATGATTGGCGTAGCCAGGGTAGAAATCTGGACGGGGCCGCGTTTTAACCTCCCCGTCGTGCTCGTCTTAATTAATCGTAATTACGATACTCGGCGTGAATTACGCGGGATTCGTATATCCGAGCGTAGGTAAATTCGCGGCGAGTCGGTGAAAAGTACGGTGTGGCAACGAAAGAAGGTTTGGCGAACGAAAGAAAGGGCGGAAGACGAGGGGGAAAGGAGGGGAAGGAGGCCGGGTGGTGGGACGGGGAAAGGAGGTGAAAAAGTGTCGGTGGATGGAAGAGGAGAAAGCAGAACGCGGAACACGGCACACGGCACACGGCACACGGAACACGGAACACGAAACACGGAAAACGAAGGTTACAGAGACACGCGCGCGTACGTTTAAGTATACGTACGTGCCTACGCGTCTTTTTATTCTCGTGGCTGCGCGACGGATAGCGGCAGAGGGACAGGACAGGGTAAACCTCCCTCTAGTGGTCTACAGAAGTCAGTACAGCGTGGTCTAGGGGTTTCGCGTTTCAACCACCCTCTTATATACTAATTATCATCGTCGCGCAGTCTCTTGATGTAAATGCCTGAATGCACCGGGCGTACCGAGAGGAACGGGTGTTGCGGGGCGGTTGCGGATACGGTGCTGGTGGTGCCGTGGCTGCCGGCGGTGGTGCGAGAGAAGAACCGGAAGGGTAGGGAAGGGACTCGCACGGGTATTTTATATAAAAATACAGACGGCCGCTTCGTTGCTTCGAATACGCCAACTGTCGACTCTCTTTACTACCTTCCTGCCTGCCTGCCTGCCTGCCTGCCTACCTACCTACCTACCTCTGAACCCCCTTACATCCCCGCCTGCATCTCCACCTTCCTCTTCCACCTTCCACCCTCCGTTACCCGTCCTCCGCGCCCTTCGCCTTTCGTCTTTCGCCACCCCCCACGCCACTGTCACCGTCTTCGCGCATCGCCCCTTCGCGTTTTCCTCTCTCCCTCTCTCTCTCTCTCTCTCTCTCTTTCTCTCGGTCGCTCGCTGCGCGAACTCGAAGCGGGTTAAGAGAACCCGACACTCGAGGGTTACGCGTTTAAAGCTAAAGAGGATATCGTCGTTTCCCGTCACGCGTTTTCTCTTCCTCGCTACTCTCCTCGGACCGGCGAATCCGTGTGGTCGATGATCGCGATACCGAAATTATCGCAACTCGGCGAACGACGCGATGCGACGCGCCCCGGTGCTCGCGAACAAAGATGGAGCGAATCGGCGAAATCGAAACGGGACGAAAGGGGTTTGGGACGCGGCCAGGGACGCGGAATAACGCAAACGGAGGCGTCGAGGGGTGGTACACGCGGCGCTGAATTACGACCGATATTAAGATCTTACGATTGCGCGAAATGGTATGCAAAGCAATTCCGCTGGCCACGCACGAACGCGTACCTCTCTGCCCTCGCTCTATCCGCGACGCAGCTTTACGGATCACCTCGCACGGTAGAGACCGTACCTCCGGTTTTTGCCGGATGCGTCGGCGTCGCTTTCGAGATTCGCATACGCGCGTACCTTGCCGTACGCACGCGTGACGCGGAAGAAGCGGAAAGAGTAGCAACGTGACGAAAATCGAATGCGAAATCGCAATCGAGAGGATCGGTGAAAGTTTACGGGAAACTTGGACCAGATTGACGAGCCACGGATATATAAACGGTGGAAAATGGGCGGAAAGTTTACGCGCGAAAGAAGGCGCGCAGGGAGCTCGGAATTTTTGAGATGGCCGGTTCGGAACTGGACGAGGGGCCGCGATCGTTTAGCGGGGAAAATGGAAAACTAGGAAAATTCGCGAGAGCGCGGAGTAGTTTGGAGAAACGATCGTCGGTGTAATTTTATTCTCTCCATCGTCGTAACGAACGAGAGAAGATGAAATTATCGGATCTCCGCGAAAGCCGGGGTCAACGTTTTTCCCCGGCGAAATTCTTTTTCCGCGAAACGTTTCGAGTTCCTCGACGAGGGAACGTTCGAAATCGCGCGAGACGCGATTCGATTTCGATAAAATCGATGGAGCGACGCGACGGACTTAAAAGCCCCGATCGACAAGTGCGGTCAGAGCGCACGATCCGGATCGTTAATAATCGCAAAAGTACAGGCGTATCGCGTCGACGGCGATAGTATTTCCAGGTAATTCGATTCCAGAGAAGCCGACGCGGTAGGTATTTAAGCGTTTTCGAAACGATTCGATCGATACGCGCGATCCCGATCGTAATCGACCAGCGCGCACCTCAACGTAACGGACATCGGCGGTGTATCCTTCGTAGAATATTTATCGAATCCCGTGCACGAAATACTTGCGGAAACCAGGCGATCGGGAGTTTACAAACGGCGCCCGATTCGCTCTGGTTTTCATCGAATTAACCCAGACCCAGTTCCAATCGGATTCGGATATTTTCTCGTCGTTTGCCACCGTAACTTTGTTTGCCTTCGCGTATACGCAACTGGCCGCCGCGCAACCCCCGCGTGTGCCTCGAGAGATCCCGTATCTCCTAGGCTGGAGGACAGACGGACAGACGCGAAAGAGAGAAGGAAGGAACGTTTCTGGATATCGCGACGCAGATGCGATCGATTAGCTCGCAGGTCGAGTGTTATCGTTGGCCCATGGGGGAGGGGGGGAGGGGGGTTCGGGCGCCCATAGCGGAAAGAACCGAAAGACAGGATGGAGCGCGCACAGGCGTCTTGAACAAGGAAGAAACTGGAAAGCGGACGCACGGTTGCGGGTGCGCTCGGTCGTTATCCAGATATTATTATCCGCGCGAGACAATAGCCGATACACATCGATCCGACAATGTCGGACGATAGCGGAAAGGGAGGCCGCGCGTAACAGAGCTGTCTCATTAACAACTTGTAATGGAACGGCCGTATCTATCGGTAGCTGTTTCTGCGCGTTGCAAGAGGAACGGCGGTACACCGCGCGCCACCCTCCGTTCTCACGCGTGTTTTACAAAACGAAAGCAGCAAAGGGACAGAGAGGAGGAGAGAGCGAGCAGGAGGAAACAGGAAAGTGGAAGGGGTGAAAGGAAGAGAGAAGGGCGCGCGTGTATGTGTGGGAGACGTCGAAAGGGAAGGTAAACCTCGGAGAAGAGACGATACGAAAACGAGCCGAACGAGCGACGAACGAGCGAGCACGCGTTGCGATACGAGAGACCGGGGAACGAATGCGCGCACGTCCGATGGATGCAACTTCGCCATCCTCGCATCGGCCCGCATTGTACACGCGCCATTGAAAACAACGAAACAATGCGTCGAAGCTAGGTTTTGTCCCGTGACTTCTCGCCCGTTTCGAAGCAGACCGCAGCCCGAAAAGGAGTCGCGCGAGCGCGCGCGCCACCCACACGACCTCGCGCGCACACGCTTCCACGAGCGAAAACCCCCCGCCGACCGATTCGTCTAGCCGTAGTCGAGCGTGTCCGTATCACGCGAAATCCCTAACGACGCTTCGCCCGATACCGTCCATTGTCTCTGTCTTTCGCCGTCTTTTCAATTTTCGTCTTCACCCCCTCCCGCCCCCCCTCAATCTTTCGCCCCTTTATCCTCGCGATACGCCGCGGTATACGGACGTCTTGCGGGGGTCCAAAGATCGGCTCGATTCCTACTCTCGAGGGACGAATCGGCGACACCGAGAGGTAGGTAGATAGATGGTAGGGTAGGTAGGGTAGGATAGGTAGGTAGGTAGGTTGGCATACGCGTGCAGGGGCGCGTATATCTCGGGGCGTGTTCCTTTTTTCCATCTATTGGCGGATTAGCGAGGCGCGAAAGTCGGGACGATAGGGTGATTCCTCGCGAAAAGGATCGTAGTTCACGGTCCGTGATCGTTTGCTCGATAAAACGGCCGGATTATAAGCGGTCGATGAACCTTTTTATTTTACTCGCGCCTCTCGCGCGAAAAACCGGGCGTCCCGCTATTCCTGCGACCGTTTTTTCCCCGGTCGCATTTTATTTATTTCATTGGCCGCGGCGAACCAGCGATTTCGATGGCTATCGAGAGCGGCGTAATTGGTCGTCATTTGCGGCGAATTGGCCGCAAAAAAGGAACGTACGAAACGAACGAAACGGAACGAAACGAAACGAACGATGTCACGGTACGCGTGCAAGAACCGAGGCAGAGATACAGCTCGCCCCCGGAGCCCGCGCGATTCGCGCGTTTCGTCTCCCCGTTAAATCGGACGTGTTTACAACGCGGCTTCTTTTCGCTCGTTTCTCGCTCGTTCCTCGTAAAAACTTTATTTCGAAGCGCGATCGTCGCGCTCGTTAGCTCGAGCGCCGCGCGGTTCGAACCGAGCGAAAGGGAGGGAGAGAGAGAGAGAGAGAGAGAAAGGGAGGGAGAGAAAGAAAGAGGATCGTAAGAAATCGCGATCCGGAACGCGTAACGAGTCGGAGAGGTGCGAAAATCGGTGGAAATCCGGTTAGTCGAGGTGTGGTGGATCGAGAGACGCGACGGGGATACGGCGAGAGGGATACGCGGATGAAAAGACGAGGACACGGTGCACACAGGGTTAACGGCGAATTAACGGCGGCGCGTTATCGTGGCAGCTGTACATACGCGCCCGGTATATAGACCGGAAGCTTCGGCTCCGACTCGTGACGGCAGAACTCGCAAACGGGCTAAAACGCCAAACTGTTTTACCGCGACAACGTGCTAACGATTAACCCACCCGGCACACGTATCGTCATACCGCGCGCGCGATACTACGTTGTATACGCGCGTACCGCCACTCTCTCTTTCTCTCGTTCTCGTTTTCGCTCTCTTTTTCTCTCCCAATCGCCCCCTCTCGCTCTCTCGCTCGCTCTCTCTCTTTCTCTCTATTCGTACGCGATCTCTGCCACTGTCCGGCATAAACGCGCAGCACCGTGCATGCCTCCCGTGCCGTTTCCCTCTCGCTCGCTCCTTCTCTGCCAGACTGCCACACCGCCGCACCGCGATCGTTCGTCCGTACTCTCCTCTGGTTTCCACACGCTCGATTTTCGTCTCTCCTGGGTCTATCGTCTCTTTCGCACCAAGCGAAGCGTGTCGCCCTCGCCCAACCCTCTGTATCTCGCCGCTCCTGTGCGCCACCGGTCTCCTCCACCACCGCCGCCGTCTCCTCGTCCTCCTCCTCCTCTCTTCCATTCTCTCTGCCAGCCTCTCTTTCACCCTCCAGCGGACTTCTCTTTCTCTCTCGACGCCCCCGACACCCGATACTCGACACCCGATACCTAATTATGTTAAACGCTTCCGGATTTTGCGGCCGGATTATGCGGCCTCGTTGCCCTTCTCTCGCTCCTGCAACCGTTCGTCGCCTCTGTCCATCCCGTTCTCTCGTTACGGCTCACGCCTGCCACCAAAAAGGATTTGTAGCTGCGAGCGTTCACGCAAAATTCGTCGAAAATCGTCGACTCGAGCTCCGCGCGCTTCATCTCCGACCGCTTTCGCGTCTATCCTCTCCCTGCTCTCGCTCTCTCTTTATCTTTTTCGGATCGCGACGTCGAGAAAAGGAAGAAAAGTTGGAAAAAGAGGAAAAGGAGGAAAAGGATCGGTAGCGGAGAAAAGCGATCGTTGGCGGGGGCGCGAAGAAAAGCGCGGTGCGGAGGATAGGCGGACGCGAGGATGGAACCGGAACGGAGCGGAACGCGCGACGCGAAACGAGAGCCGAGGGAAAGGTGGAAACGGGAAACGCGTGGCGCGCGCGGTGTCCCAAAAGAATCCGCGGCAACGACGAAACAAAGGGGTTGGCGCGAGCGTTTTAATTTCTCTGTAATCGCGAGGCAAGTTTGGCGCGTGCCAGATTCCACCCTTTCGACGCGACGCCCGCTCGATTCGTTCCCGCGTTGGCCCTCTCGACCGTCGAAACCGACATTCCGCGGAGTTGCGATTTTCCTGCGGATGCTTCCCCACGCTCTCCACCCTCGCTCCTTTTTTTCTCCCTCTCGCTTTCCTCCCGTCCTCGCGCGCCCTCCCATTCGTTTTCTCCTCTCTTTTCTCCTCTCGTCGGCCGAGTCTCGGAGCGTACACAAACGGACGTACCCCGAAAGCCCGTATCCGAGCGCGTGGATAATCGAGCAAAAGAACCACCGCCGATCGTTTTCCACCTTTATTCCTCCTCCGCGAGGCTCCAGTCGCTGCCGCCGCGACATTCCGCGCTATTTCGCCCTGATCTCTCTCCCTCTCTCTCTCTCTGCCCCCCACCCCCTCTCTCGCTCGCTCTTCCGTATTCCAATTTCGTACGCGAGCGTTGAAAAATTAATAGTTGCCAGGCGGCCGGTTACCTTTAACGCGGCAAGGAATTTTAGAATCGGAGATAAATGTTTGAACGAAGGTATATTCGCGAGCAAAGATCGAATCGGCCTCGTCCTTGAAAGCAAGATAACGTATTTAACCGAACGGGTTAATAAGTAACATTTTCCCGGTACGCCATTTATCTACGGGACTGACCTACATCCGTCAGACATCCGTGCAATCAAATTCTTTAATATTCTATCCGCGCCGTTCGATTCCGCGCGTTTTTTCCCGCGGCCCCGAACTATCGCCGTTCGATTATAAATATTGTCCCGCGTTCTCTTCTCCTTCTTCTCTCGGCCAACGATCGGCGTACCCTCGAGTCTGGACGGAAACCGGTAATTCGGGAGTCACCAGGGTGTCATCGATCGACACGGGCAGAGAAAGAGCGAGAGAGAGAGAGAGACAGAGAGAGAGAGAGACTCCGTCGTGGAAGACGTCAGTCAGAGTGAATCGATCCGTGTCGAAAGACGACCGACGACCTTGCACGCGGCGAAAAGGAAAGAAACGACTGGCGTATTGCCGATAACGAATCGACAATGGTGTATCGGTCGTTGAATTTACGCTTCGAATTAGATAATGCCGTTGACACGTCGCTGTGCAACGATGATACGCGTATACCGCGCGACTCGCAGGATTATCGCCACCGTTTCGGTTTAGTTTCGATGCGGCTCGCGATACGTTTAACTCGCCCCCACTCGCGCGCTCTCGCCCACCCTCTGCGCGCTGCCTCTCTACCGAATCGCGTCAAATCTGCCGGAAGATTCCAACGAGATCTTTTTGCGGGACCACGTCGATAGGATTTTTCTCGTCGCCTCGCTGGACCACACTGTTTTTTCTAATATTTCTTTTCCCCCTCCGGTTATTCGCGACTTAACGCCATATAGCGCGAGAGCCGGCAAAAACGCGTCTGAAGTGGACCGTACTCGCAAAGCGTTCGGGAATAATTAACGTTTGTTTTATAGCTGCAACAGCAGCAGCAGCAGCGGCGGCAGCAGCAGTAGCGGCAGTGGTCGTTGCGTTTAGAAAGTTTCGCTGAGCGAATGGTTCGTCGGCGTGGCGACTCGCGTCGTACTCTTACGTCACGCGTCACGCGTTCCGCGTTCCACGGCGAGATCGGAAGGAGCGTTACGGGGCCGGTTCTGCGCGCGGAAGGCGACCTTCGTGGCGGGAGTGGACGAGTCGAGACTACTCTGGAGACGAGCGATCGGGAGATATCGAGAGACGGCGGCGATCCGAAAAAGGAAGCGGTCCGTTGGGTCGTTTTGTCGCGGCGGCACGCGCGCGGACGAGATCCCTGCTTCTTCGGGTTCGTTTTAATCGTCGACGACCGGTCAACGAGGCGTAAACGTTGGCGCAACACGTGTACGGTCGCGTTAATTGCCCGATAAAAATCACAACACGCCAGCCGAGGCAAAGCACCGGCAGCCTAGGTCGCGTGGTCGTAAAATTAAAAATGCCACGCTTCCGTCGAGGATCGCGTTAGTCGACCATTAATTCATTAATTATAAGGGCACGCGTGTGTCGCGACCATGCAACGCTGCTCAAAGCTGAATCGCAAACGGCACTCCCCTTTTCTCGCCTTTTCCTTTTTTTCCTTCCGCATTTTCCATTCTTCCACGCCCCCCGCTCGCCACCCGCCCGGCGTTTCCAATCCCGCCGTCCGACCGCCTTCCACCAAACCCCGTTATCCGCGAGACGCCTTCCGACTTTTCTCGCTAACGACGAAACCCGTCGCCGCTTTCCCGCCGTCCAACTTTTTCCGTTTTCGAACCAACCACCGCCGCCGATTTCGACCGCCCTGCCCTACCGCGAGGGTGTATCTCGTTTCGCGTGAAAACCAAACCAAACGAAACGAAACGTGCCGCCGATTTCGACCGCCCTGCCCTACCGCGAGGGTGTATCTCGTTTCGCGTGAAAACCAAACGAAACCAAACGAAACGGTGTTACCGTTTGGCGAAACAAACGGCTCGTTCGAAGGTTTAAACGAAACGCGAAGTCGCAACTGCGACGCAGCTTCCTTTACAGTACGCGCGGTCCTGCCAGCAATCTCTCTCGCCCTCTCTCTCTCTCTTTTTCCGTGGATCTTTTCACGGCGGTGGCGGCGACGGCGGCAGCGGCAGGGGCTGAGGCGCGGGTCGAGGCGTGCAAAGGTAGTTGGGGTGGTTTTACGACGAGCGAAACGCGCCGCTCGTTCCTCACCCTAGCGCCCTCGCGCTCCCTCGCGCTCCCTCGCGTTCCCTCGCGCGCTCCTGCTGCCGAGACATAAACTTTATGGTGTTTATGAATATTTATATTAATCTACATTTTATGCCGGCGTCTACGCGGCTGTGCGAATGGAGTGTGCGTGCGGGGAAGGAAGAAAAAAGAGGAGGAGACACTGCAAAGCGGCGGAAGAGGGGAAGCTGGGGCGCGGAACGAGCGCCAGCCTCGACGGAGAAAAAGGACCAGCGCGAGAACTCGGGTTTTATCCAGGCGACGAAGAAAGTACCGGCGATGAAAAACTTGGATAATAATTTACATCGACGAGCGGCCGAGCGCGGCCGAGCGTCTGCGCGGTAATCGTTTCTTCCGCGAGACAAACCTCCTCGCTCTTTTACCCTCTTTCCGCCACCTCCTCCTCCTCCTCCTCCTCCTCCTCCTTCTCCTCCTCGTCGTCGTCGTCGCCGTCGTCATCGTCGACGACGGAAAAGACGGATTCCGCGAATTTTTTCAACGGTCAAGAAAGAGAAGCTTCGACGACATAAAAATTTGTCTCGCCGCTCGCGGTGAAGAGCGGGATTGTGGCGGTGGCGGAAACGACAACGATGGTAACAGGGAAATCGGAAGGAAGATCGGGCGCGCGGTAGAGGAGGGTAACGGTAACGGTAACCGTAACGGTAACGAAGAGGACGACGCGAGGGGTCTGAAGCAAGCGAGCGAGCGATCGGGACGCAACGACGAGGCACCGGGCTCGCGGTGGCCGCCGCCCGCCGCAACAGGAAGTCTTCGGTGTTCGGCAACGACGCCAGATCGATATACCTCGAGGAGACTAAGGCTCCGCCAATGGCTATTATCTCACGCGTATATATGCATCGCTCCGTGCATTGCTCGGTACACTGAATTCCCCGTCCACAAATACGTACGTACACGTATGCCTATGCGTTACTTGAGCGCACCGACGCGCATACCTCCGCCCCCGCGGCCCCGTCGCCACTCGCTCCTGCACACCACATCCTCGCGCGCGCGCTCGCGCACCTACACGCGTACGTACGCGTACGAACGCGTACGAGCGCGTACGGACGCGCGCGTGCACGCCGCGAGGACACGCACACCGCGGAAGCGAGTATAACTGGGCGGCCATCTTGGATATTAGCCAACCAGAACAATAGTATACACAATAGTACGCGAGCTAGCGAGCAGTGTTTGGTACCACCCCGACCCTCCGAGTTCTCTCATCCCCTCGTCCTGCCAGCCCCCTCCCGCCCTCTTCCCGTCGCCCTCCCGCTATTCCTCGACTATTCTCCGCCGCCACCTTCCGCCGCCCGCTCCACCGCCGTCCACGATCGCCAGGATCGCCTCTTTCGCAACCCCTACCAGCCTTAACTCGTTGCCTCCTAACCCACTACCCACCCACCTACCTACCTACCTACCTACTACTCTCTGCCTACCTACCCTGTCCATCCTCTCCCGCCACCCTCTATAGCCGCCTCTTATCCACCGTTTAACGCGCTCACCGCTCAAACGCGCGTGCTTCCCTTCGATCCTTCCTTTAACCGTTTCTTCTACCAATCTTTTCAAGCTTTCCTCGCCTCCGCTTTTTCCAACGCGCCACGAACGCGGCACACGCGGATCGCCGAACCATTCCGTCGTCGAACGAGAGGAAAAGAAAGAAAGAGGAAAAGTTTCGCGTCTCTGCCCGCCCTCCACCGCGCTATCGATCGAAGGCGCGCATCCGTTTCATCGTCCGACACCGGTAAAGGAATACGCGAAGCGGCCGAGAGACCAGCAGAGGTCGGGGTTCCAAGGAAAACTTGCCACCTCTTCTCGCCCCTCGCGCCCCCGCGCCGCGCGGACTTTGGTCCAGTAGGAAATTTCGTTACCGCGCCGTAACACGCGTACGCCGAACTCTGCCGCGTTTATACGACGACGTATTTGTCCACGAAGGAGAGAAGGAGAGCGGGTAAAGTGGAAGAGAGAGTGAGAGAGGGGACGAGCCAACTCGGACGATAGTCGCGCGTTTTCCATAGACCTCGGAGGAAACGAGCGACGAAACGTCGCTCGCGATCGCACCGAAATTTCTCGGTCGCCTCGCGGGGGAAGCGCGGGGGTAGAGCCGGGGGCAGAGTCGGGGGCGAAGGGCAGGGGCGGCGGAGGAGGGTGAAGCCGAGGGCAAGGGACGAGGAGAGGATGGCGACGGCGACGGCGACGACGATGACGGCGACGGCGACGGCGGCGGATGCATTTTGCACCGACTGTACATCCTATTCGCGCACGTGAATATATTAGGGTGGTTCTGCTCCCCCTTGGAACTCAAACACATACAAATTAACGATATTACTCGTACGTACGCGTGCTTACTGTCTACCTAGGTCGGAGAGAGACATAAAACGCGGCTGGTACGGTGTGCCGTATAACGCGCGCAAAGGGGTGGAGCAGCCTACCCGCGCGCGCGTCGCCGCGCACACACGATCGTATACGCTTTACCGGTCGGCATAGTGTGCGTAACCGCGCACCACGGGGATGAAATATTATAATACGTCACTTGGCAACTGTGCCGCGCCATCGAGCGGTGTATACCAAGTTTCAAATACGCTAATTCGAAAGCCACCCCTCGTGGTGGTGCTGCTGCGTTCCCTGCACCGCAATCGGAATCGCGGGACTTCTTTTTCCCTTAATTCGTCCAAGACCTACCACCCCCGCGCGCCTTCTACCTCGCGAAAACTTCCTTTCCAACCGTTTTCCACGCCAAACCAGAGACCAGAGAGCACAGAAGCGAAGGGTCGAGCCGATAAATACCACCAAGGGGTCGGTGACGCGCCCGCGCGCACGCCTCACCCACTGCTGCCTTCGTCTTCTTGGCCGCTTTTTCGGCGGCGGCGGCGGCGTCGGCGTCGTCTTTCATCCGGCTTCGCTTTAAACGGTGAGTTTTCGCGAACCTCGAGAACGACAGTATTTTACACCCTCTTTTCTCGCTCTCTCTCTCTCTCTCTCTCTCTCTCTCTCTCTCTCTCTCTCTCACTCGGGTGTCTACGCCGCTCGAGCGCGCCGGCCAAGGGGGATCGCAACCCTGCTAGAACCACTCCGACGTGGAACGCGCGCGCTAAATTTACCACCGTGAAGTGCACTAGCGAACAGGCCCGGGGAAAAGCCATTTGATACGCGACTCCTCTAATTTACTCCGGAATAAGAAAGGTTCCGCCATCCGACACCTACGTTCGTCTCGCGTGCTACGAGACGATAGCCGTGTGCGCTTCGCTTCGCGCCGCTCCGACGAATTCGTTTTGTCACGGATACGCGCGTACGCGTGTCGCGTAAAAGCGAAAACTTCGTTCCGCCGTTGATCGAAGATTTTCACGGTGGTTCGCCTACAGACGACGCGTCGTCGCTCTCCGACGAGCTACGGCCGCGGCAGATACTTTCCGCGAAAGACGCCCGGTATACTCGGTGTGCCTATTCGCGAGGGTGTGGTTTGATTAATGACCTATTCGATAGCCCTCCTCTACCCTTCGTGCGAGGATGCCTCGCATCGAGCGTACTATCGAATTCTACGTAAATACACTCGTACGGGAACGTAAGCCTGGCTCGTCGGCGTAAATGCGCCTATCTACTCGCTCTCGTCCGCTTCGGAGACGGGTGAAGAGGGCGAGGGGTTCGCTGCGTACGTGTCCGTGTACGGAACAGAGAGAGAGAGAGAGAGAGAGAGAGAGAGAGAAAGAGAGAGAAAATGACCGACCGAGGGAGCCAACGGAGAAAGGAAGAGAGAGATGAAGCGAAAGAGAGAGAGAGAGAGAGTACGGCGGGGGAGAAATCGGGAGAAACGGAACAGTCGCGTACTTACATAGCGCGGAGCGCGAGCAGGGCGCGATGCATTAATTTTACAACGACGAATATTCGCAACTTTGGCAATTTCGGTGCGTTCGAACGGCGTCGGACGGCCGATTCGCGATCCGCGCCGCAAAACGCTTTGACAAATTTGCCTCGATATCTCTGGAAACTCCGCTGGCAGGCTCGAGCGCGCTCTAATCGAAAGGAAACATGGCGTCGCATATAAATAAGAATTTATAGACGATGAAAAATGCGGACGAAAGTTGGAGTTTCGCTCGAGTTTCCCATCCACCCTCTTGCTCTCCACCCCCGCTCGCCCTTCTCCTCGCCAGCCTCTCACTCTCTCTCTCTCTCGTTCTCTCTCTTCCTAGTCCTCCTTCTCCTTTCTCTCCAGTTAGCCCTCCGCTCCACCCCCTCCCGACCGTTTCGTTTCGCCCTCCCGCGCCGCACACTTTCGTCATCCTTCTTCCCTCGCGCTCTCGCGGCAGCGGCCTCGCCGAGAAAGAAAGGGAGAATTTACGGGACGGAGTAAAAGTTTTGCGCGAAAAGCGAAAACTCTCGCTAATGGCTGTTTTTCTTGAGCGGAATACTTAAAAAAGAGAGAAAAAAAGGAAGAAAAAAAGGAAGAAAAAAGAAAAGAAAGAAAAAAAAGACGGGGGAGAAAAAGGAGGAAGAAGGAGGACGGACGGACGAAACGGTGGAAATAAAAAGGAGAGAGAGAGAGAGTTACTCGGCGGCAGCCGCCCTACACCCGCTCTTACCCTCCTCTTCTCGCCGCTCGCGGAAGAAGCAAGGAGGCGTAATTTGCCGCTATTAGGCGACACCCTTTTCTTTCTTCCGCGTCCTATTTTACGCGTCGCCTACGTACGGCCGCCGAGCGATCGAGATCGATTTTTCTTTCTCGCCTTCGAGGAATCCCGTTGCACCGCCGTGCGGCCAGAGTTCTTCGCCGCGAGAGAGGAAGAAAAATGAAAAGGAACATTTCGATCGGAGCGCGCGTCTCTCGTAGACGAATACGCGAGTATACGCGCGCGCGGCCGCGCGTTTGCTCTCGTCGGCGAGCAACTTTAATTATACGGCTACGGTGAGCGGTTCGATGCTCGGCCAGCATATCAAGATAATGGCTTCCATCGGGCGATGGTTCGTATATACCAATCCGCGGTAAGGGGTTGCGCTTGATTTCCATTGCATCGCGTTATCCCTCGCCGGTCGACCAGCCGACCAGCCGACCAGTCGACCGGAATATTCTCTCCTGTGCTCTCTTCCTCTCCCTCTCCAGTTCCCTACGTCTCTCTCTCTGTCTCTCTCCCCCCTTCCTCCCTCTCTTTCCCACGCCCCCTGCCAGCAATAGACGCATTTTTTCCGAAAGCCTTTGACGCCGCGAGAAACGCGTTCGCGGTACGGGAATCTTCGTTTCCTCGAAGAAGCTTTTCGTCGCAACGTTCCCTCCGCCCCGCGTAACCAGGGAAATATCGCGAATTTCACTGGAGAAGTTGCGCGTACGCGCGTTTCGTTTGTCCCGATGATTTACAAGCGAACCCGTCACTCCTCCGTGCCACGAGAGCACCGTGAAAAACCGTGAACGCGAAACGCAACGGAAACCCGGCGAGCGGATTTTGCCACGAAAACAATTAATTTGAATGTAATTTTCCACATTTAATTCCAACGGCATTGCCACGAAACTTTTATAATCGCTATTTTTTTTTTTTAATCGAAACGAATTAATTTACCGCGATACGTTATCGTCGGCACGCGTACAAGCGCGCAAAAATGTAATCGACGGGAAAAACGAGGGATTTTAATTATTTCAACGGTGAATTTTTTAGAGGATCGTTTATAATGCGAACGCAAACGTTTCGATCGTGTTCCACCGACCGGCTTACGCGTTCCACGCGCCGTCTCGTCCATCGCGAAAGCCTCGTTCCGCGCGACCTGTTCGCGTCTTCCTCGTTGCCTCGCGCGAGAAAACGCTCTCCGTTTCTCTGCGTGATCGCGGCACAGGCTGCGCGGTGCGGCGCTGCGTGGAACCGTGACACCTTTAAATTGCCGGCTCATTCGTATTTCACGGTTCGTTCGTAAGATACGTCACGACACCTCTTCCCATGATTTCTACCAACGATGGAGTTATAATGTTTTCCGCTGCGTGCCTGATGCCCGCTATAACGCGCGCCGTATTAGAACAAAACGTGCTCGGTGGGGGGATCGGGGCGGCTCGTTGACGTACGTCAATTTGACGCGCATGCAATACGTCAAATTTGCCGCACCGCGTCGGATTCGCTGCTTCAAACGTATTCTCCCTCTCTGTTCCCTCGTTTCACCCTCGCCTCGTCCCTCTTCCGGTCTGCGGAACGGTGAAAGCAGCGCGTCGCGCAAAAGTCGAATGGAAAATCTTGGCGGGAAAAGAGACGGAGGTGGAGAGGCGGACCGAGAGAGAGAGAGAGAGAGAGAGAGAGAGAGACAGAGGTAGAAATAGAGGGAGAGGAGAAGAAAGAAACGGTCGCGAGTAAATTCGTCGACGAATCGGGCGAGGTTTTCCTTAATCCCGGGTGATCGAGCTAGTCCGCGGCGAGGATGAATAAAATGGCACGACAGCTGCTCCGCGCGCGCTAAAGAACTCGCGCGAAGGGGCGTCGATATTTAAAAGGCGCGGGCGCGCGCGTCTTTGGCCGATAAGCGGGTAAAAGGACTTAACCGCGGAGATAAACGCGTTCGTTTCTTCGAGAAAGAAGCGGCGAATGAAACATTCAGTTTACACGCCGTTTAGCTTCTTTCCGTTCAAAGCTGCTTATAATTCTCGGAAAAGTAATTAGAGCGTCGGTTATTAGCCGGAAACGGGCAAGGATTAAATCGTACGAATTCTACTACGACGAAAGACGATTAAGCGTCCCTACGAATCGTGATTCGACTTTGATTCGCGGCCACCATCTCTCTCTCTCTCTCTCTCTCTTTGTCCGTCACGGGGATAAGAGAGTCGGCGGAATTTTCGGAAGCGGAGGACGAGCAGCGATGGACAAACCAGACGCCGGAAGAAAAAGGCGAGAAAGCGGCGAGAAGAGCGAAACGAATGGAAACTCCGCGAAGCGAAACTAACCGATTACCGGAGTTATTTTCTAACCGGGACCACGGTATTCCCGTCGCGCCGAGTAATAATAACTCGAGGGGAATCTCGTCGGTCTATTTACCCTCGATTAAAGCTTCGGTAAGTGAGGCGCGCGATCTCTCGAAATTTCGGACAACCGGGATGCTATCCTGTCGTTCGACGTGAAAGGTCGCTCCAGCGACCGATCGAAAAGATGGCGGACAACGTCGAGACGAGGGGCGCAAAAAGGAAACGCGGATCGCGGGAAGAAGCAAAGACGTCGACATGGACGACGGCGACGATGATAGCGACGAGGATGGCGATGGCGGCGTCGGCGGCGGCGGATGGAACGCGTCGCACGGAGACGTACGAGGAGTATAACGCACACGAGTGTCCTCTTCACGACGGAAAGAATCCGTAGTGTAAATAAAGACCCGTTCGCAACGCTGGCGAATGTTTGCCGAATGCATTAAGGCGGTAAGAGCAGTGCCCGGCGGATAGCTCGTGACGCGATGTATCGCGCAACACGCGGCCCGAGGAAACAAGGGGAGGCGAGGAGAGGCTGGGACAGGGTGACAGAGGAACGGCGCAGAGCCGGGCTAAGGGACGGGTGGTTAAAAGGGGCCAGGGGATCGGCGACGATGCGGCTTAAGGCCTGTGTACCGCTGGGAAGCTTAACGTTTCGAGGGGCAAAGGGGTTCAGGACATACAGATGACACGGTCTCGCCTCTGTACACGCGCGCCTCTATCGAACCTAGCCAACGTAGGCATATATCCGAGAAGAGACAGGGAAGGTGAGAGAGAAAGAGAGAGAGAGAGAGAGACAGAGAGGGAGAGAGAGAGAGAGAGCGAAGCATGCTCCGAACGAACCTAGCTCGCGTTCCTCTCTCTATCCGTCGCTCCTCCCTTTGTCTATGTCTTACGGCTTACATATAATTCCGTGTTTGCGGAAAAGATCGGGAACCCGTATCCGGCTCCCGAGTACGCTCGCGTCCCGTTCCCCGAACGTCCGCGCGCGCGGATTTTTAATATGTCGTGCCGTAGGTGGATAAACGCGCGTATACGAGAACGCGACCGCGGCCGGCTTCGCGACAGAGACGCTCCTGCGGCTCTTCTCCACCCTTCTCCCCTTTTTCCCTTCCATCCTTCTTCCGTGTCGCCCCTCTGTCACCCTTCCGTCTCCGCCCTCCGCGCTCTTCCATCCCGCCCGCCCCGCGCCGCTTCTATCGCGGATCACCGACGAAGCCGGCATAATTAAAAATAGCTCTATTTTAAAATGCTGATCGCCCAACCCCGGCCATGGTCCCCCGCGCCGCTTCGTCGTTTCTCCTCCTTCGAAATTTCCTCGCGATACAACCCCCGCGATGTTCAACCCGCGCCCGCGCGCGCTTCTGTACCCTCCTGCCAAATAATTGCGCGACCGCGAGGTCCGCGCGAGACCTCGTCGTCGCGTTACCTCGACCTCCCTCGCTCTCTCTCTCTCTCTCTCTTACTCTCTCTCCCTCTCTCGTCAGACGAACCCGACTCTCGCGTGCTACCCTCAATCGCGATCTACCCTTCGCGCTGCTTACCCTATAGTCGCGACTCGTACAAAAACCGCTATTATATTACTCGATTCCTATTTAGAAACCCTAGTTGCCAGTTGGCGAGCTTACCTTTTCGCTCGCCGACTTCGACACCCCGCGATATGCCCATACAACATATATATATACGCGCAACATATATATTTCTTTCGAGAACGCGAGGCTACGTACGCTACGAGGCCGTGCTCGAGAATCAGAGAGGGAGAGAGATGGCAAGGGCGAGACAAGGAGAGGGTAGACGAAAGGAGAGAAGGAGTAGACCGTGCTGGATGCGGTAGGATGGGCGTAGACGAGGTGGCGGAGATGGGGGTGAGTTATAAATTATAAGGCATTAGGGGGCCGGGCTGACTCCGGTGGATGTGCTCGTCGGATGTGTAAGGGGATGATTATGCCTAATGGTGAGATATTACCCGACTGGTATTACTTGGACACGGGCGCGGCCGTGTTCTAATCTTTTCGACAGGATTTCC
Organism: Eufriesea mexicana; assembly: GCF_001483705.2. NCBI lineage: Eukaryota > Metazoa > Arthropoda > Insecta > Hymenoptera > Apidae > Eufriesea > Eufriesea mexicana. Next base: position 593,153 of record NW_016908738.1, on the reverse strand, counting down.
TACTTTTCCGCCATCGCGCGCTACCTATGCTCCTGCAGACGAGACGGCGAAAAAAATAATTCGTCCACGCGTCGGTGACAACGCCGAGAGCTGCTGCTGCTGCTGCTGCTGCTACTGCTCGTCGTCGGCCTGCTTACGACCACGCCACGACCGTGCGCCACCCCCGCTGGACCCGAAGGGACAAAACCGTGTCTCGGAAAAACATGCCCACCGACGCCCGATAGCATGGCCGTTTCACGCGCGCGAGGATCGCCTCTCTCTCCCCATTCGTTCATCTACCAACCCGCGTGTCGCGTTCGCCTCCAAACTACCTTCCTTCTTTTCTCCTTTTTCCTATCCCCGACATTAGTTTCGTGTTTGCGCGCCACCAACTTTAAAGGTGCCTGGAGGGGACTAGATTCTCGTTTCGCGGTTTCGCGATTCCGCCGTTTCCGCGTCCGCTCGTTAATCGCGACGCATGGCTCCCTTGTTTCTCCGCGCGAATTTTTGACGGCTCGCGTTACTTCTCGTAACGACGCGCGCGTCGCAAATATTATTTTTCCCGCCGTTATACGAGCTCTCTGCGACGTCAAAGCAAAGAGGCCAGCGTACAGAGATAACAAGAGCGAACGAACCAACGAACGAGCGAACGAGAGAGATAGAGAGAGAGAGAGAGAGAGAGAGAGGACACCCTCGTTCGCGGTCAATTTGTCCTGGACGCGGAGTCGTGGCTGATTTTTCAGAGGGTCGTCGACGAGACCACGGTGAACCACGCGCGTCGTCGCGAACGTTTTCTCGGTTGGTCACGCGACCGGCCCCCGTTTAGATCCGAGGGTGAGAGAAATCGACGGTGAATCGAGAGTGCAAGCGCGGGGACGTTCCGGAGATTCCTCGAGAATCGGCCAACGGGGAAGATCGCGAAACGGAAAGGTCGATAGAGCGAGAGAGAGAGAGAGAGAGAGAGAGAGCAACGGCGAGCCGTTGAGGAGGTGGGGTTGAAGAGGGAAGGACGAGGGTGAAGGCGAGGTGGTAAAAGAAAAGAGCTCGGGTCGGAATCGCCGCACCCTAAAGCGGGTGGAGGCTCTCGAGAATCGTTTTACAGGTATATATCCATAACCGTGGGAGGGCAGTTAGACCCGTTAGCTAATATCTATTTCCTCCAACGCCATTTTTCTTTCGTTCGTAAAACGCGAGCTCGGCTCGATGGGTGCGGCTGACACGCGCGTAACACGTAATACGTACTTATTACGGCCCCACTTTAACGCAGACGTGTCCGCGTTTGCTTAAGAAGAACGAGCAACGGACTGCGCGTAACGGGATATCGAGACGGTGACCGACCATTGCGCCGATTCTACGTTTCTCCTAATTATTTCGTTCGATGCCTCCTCTCCTCCTCCTCCTCCTCCTCCTCCTCCTCCTAGTCCCTGTCCGAACAATCCACCGACTCGCTCTTCGTTTTGTCTCGCTCCGAAGGAATTAGCTCGAGTTTAGAAAGTCGCTGCACCTCCGTCTACGCGATTACCGCCGACTTCCACGTCGAAATCGCGCGTTCGAAAGTGTAACGCTCGTTTATGGCGAAAATAGGAAACGTTCCTCGAATCGATACGCCGCACCTACGAAGAATACTTTCCGTCCCAAATTCGAACGAGCCTCCCTCCCGCCACTGATCGATCCAAACGCGTCCTTCGCGTTTCAACCAGTCGACCAAATTCTCCACCGTTTCGTTCGCCAACGACGAATTTTCGACGAATCCCCGATACGAGTCGTGCTCCGTACGATCTATACGACACGTCCATCTTCTTCTCGATCCCTCCCCTCTGCCTATCCGCGTGTACACCTTCGAATGCACGGTTCGCGACGACGAGGATGATCACGCGAACCACGACGGAAAGGAAAGGTTTAACCGTGCTTGGCCAACGAACGCGAGTCGAGGCCACGCGGACGAAAGAAGCGGCGTCGCAAAAATGTCGCGTGATTATCGGCTCCGGTTCTCGCGCCTTCGTGAGAATCACTTGATCACACAAACTCGAGGTTACCGCGGCAGAGAAGAGCGACGTTATTTATAGGCGAGGCAACGACCACCGCCCGACTCACGGAGATACGAATCGACCATTTTCTAAATCAGTTCCGTCGTTTTGTCCTCGTAAATCATCGAGTTCGCCCTACCGCGCGGACCGAGCCCCTGGTGAATCTCCGATTATAATTGACGGTTCTCGAACCAAAGCGGAGGACGCGTCACGCGAAAGCCACCCTCGCGAACGCCACCTTTCCACTACGATTCGCGCCCGCCATCCACGCGAGATCGCCACGCGACCCTCAAACTCCAATCGTCTTCGAGAGACAGAGGGAGAGAGAGAGAGAGAGAGAGAGAGTGCTCTGCACGAAGGAGGGAAAATCGGCGAAGCGATAAAGGTCGGTGCCGTAAATGACGCGAGTGGGGGGGGGTCTAGGCGAAAAGGTGTTTCCACGCCGGTCGATAACGAGAAAAGTTTCGCGGACAGTCTCTCCTTTGGCTCGACGAGTTCGCGACACGACGGCATATTCGACGCGAGAAACGCGGCAAGATATTCAAGGCCGAGTTTCCGAGAAACTTCCTAGCCGATGTTTACCCTCGCGAAGCATTCTCGAGGAGCTTTCGAACGCGCGCGTACAGCTCGCGACGACTGTCCCGCCACTTTATCATCCGACTTCGATAAAATCTCTCCATTAGCCGCGTGCGGTTAGACGCGGCGGAGCGCGGCGAAACGGTGGTAAAACGGGGCGAAACGCGGCACAAAACGCGGCAAACTATTTCGAGTATTCGTTGGCGAGTCGTCTCGTGCCCTCGGGGCGAACGTGCGTGAACCTCCTTCTCGCTTTGCCAGTCGATTCAGCCGAGCGAAAACTTTCCATCGGATATATCCTTCTTCGCCTTCCTCCTCCTCCTCCTCCTCCTCCTCCTCCTTCTTAGCGGAGGGACGCGGACGCGCGGCGTCCCGAGGTTTACGCGCGTATACCGCCCGTTCGGGACGATCGACTCGACGACGATTACGCGTTCCATCGAAATTCCCGTTGAAACAATTTGCCGGAAGAACCGTAGGAAACGTCAAAGATCTCGCGTCGTTCGCCGGCTTTCGATTTATTTCGAGCCGAGCGAGGCGAGGAAAATAGAGTCGGCACTCGGCGAAAGGAAAAAGGAGGATGCGGGCAACGAAAAAGCGAAACGGCGTAAAATTGGCGAGAAGAGTCGTGGGGGCGCGAGAACGAGTTGGTGGGAAGGAGTCGCGCGAGTCGTAGGTATTTACGTAGTCGCGTACGTGTGTTCGCGGCAGGTGAGACGGTGTAGCGGTGTACACGCGATAAAGCGCGTGCACACACCGAGCAGCCACGCATACGCATACACTAGGCGGCGGAACAAACTTCGACATGAATTACTTAGATTAATTTAGTTGGGCGGCAGGGTGGTTGGCTGCCGTTGTTGCTTACTCTCCGACCTTCTCTATATCGCGCCACGATACACCCCCACGACCACTATCGTCGGCAACAACACTACCACCACCAACCACCGCCTCCTCCTCCACCGGCACCACCACTACCACACCACCGTCACCACCACCGCCGCCGCCGCCACCACCACCACCACCACCGCCGGCACCACCACCACCACCACCACCACCACCACTACCACCGCCATCCTTACTACCACTAGGTGCCGCTATCGATTCTAGCTCCTGCTTTCGCCTAATTTTAGAAGCCTCGCTCGAAGAATAAATAGAGTTTCCACTTGCACCGAAAGATTTAAGAGTCGTCCCAGGGACCAAACGTTCCACCCTCTTTTCGCCTCGCGAACCCACGCCACGCTCGCCATCGCGCCACTCGGCGTCTCGTCCACTCTTCGGACGCGTATTCCGCTTCGTCGGAACGAACACGCGCGATGCGTGCCCAGACCACGACCGCGAACCTACTTTTCCCGAAAGGGTTAACGCGCCAAATCGGTCGGTGGAATTTCAGTCAGCGATAGACAGGAGAGAGGGAGAGAGAGGGTGTTGGAAACGGGGCAAGGAATATTTTGCCCGCACCGTTGGACGATTCTCGCTGGAGAATCGGTTTGTCCCAATTTTCTCCTTCCCGAGCTCCCTTTGGTACGCGTTCCCACGGCTTTGAGATCTCGCGGCGCAAAGGATCGATCGAACGGTCAAAGGGCGACGGGAAATTTTAGCAAGATATTCGAACGGAGGAGCACAGAGAACGGTGGCAGAGGCTAGAGCGAGACGGTTGCCGGGATTCGAGTGCGAAGAAGGCTGTCCACGCGGGCCGCGATCAAAGTTGCAAAGAGGAAGAAGGGAAAAAGCGAGAGGAGGCCGGACGGCCGCGTTTCGCATGACGCGTCTACTCGGTGTCGCGGAAATAATAGATGAACCGGTTACTCGGACCGAGCTACCAGGGGGCTAAACAATGTTTTTCAGCCACTGAAATCCCCCTGAATTTTTCATCGGCCCCTATGTTTTAACCCTTTCGCCAAGCCGGGAGGAAGGATTTTTCCTCCCTTTTCGTCCCGTTTGTTCGTTCCGCGGCAGAGGCAAACGGCGTGTCTCGCTTCTTGAATCGCGCGTGTATCTCCGAGAGCGCGCTGCGTCCGCGCGCAATCCCGACCGCGTCGTCGACAGGCCGCGAAGGTTACGCACAGTCGGCGCGCGTTTCACCGAATCCGACGCGTCCGACCGCACACGTGTGTGGCGATGACGGGAAAAGTCGACGGCGCGCGTAACGCGAGCAAAGGAATCGATTCGTCGGGGCTAATACGGGGAAAGGGAAGCGAGGCAAAGTCATCGGTCGGTAAACGTTACCCTGATTTCTCCTTCATCCGGCATTAACGACTCACCACCAAGGGGATGAACGACTTTTCCGATCAACGAGCACCATCGCCAAGAGGCTAGGAGAATAATGACAGGTTTTTTAACGAGAGCACAGTTTTTTCCCTTTTCCTCTGTTGTTTCCTCCCTCGTGTAAGCAACCGTGCAATATTGATAAACCGCGAGCTACGTATTTCTACCATTGCATCGAGGGGGGAAAAGGAGGGTCGATGCGTGCGTGAGTACGTGCGTGCGTGCGTGCGTGCGTGCGTGCGTACGGCCTTTCTGCCTGCTGCCTGCCTGACCGTCAGTCCGCTTAGCTGCCTGTTTGCCCGTTTGCCTGTCTGCGTATATGCGCGCGTTCGCGGGGATATAGATGGCTACGGTATAAGGGGGAGGACGAAGCAACAGACAGAAAAGCAAATTCTCGGGGTGGGAGAGAACGAAGAGAAGAGAGGAGGGTGCACGTAAAACCATTATGTAATTACATCTAGAACGGTGGGTCGAATGGACGAGCTGACGAACGAACGAACCAACGAACGAACCAACGAACGAACCAACGAATGGACGAACGGACGGACGAAGAAACGACGAGTGGACAGAGAGGGATAAAGTCGAGGAACCGCGGAACGAAGAGAGAAAGGAAGCGAGTAGCACGGCAAGAGGGTGGAAGAGGGTCGAGCTGAATTTGATTTCAGAGAAAAGGGTTGATATACCGCCGCTACCGCCTGTTCCGATCGCGTGATCCCGAGCTGCCTTTTGTCGGATACGCGTTACGTATCGTGAGTCGGCAAGACACCCGGCGATGGCCGACTCGCGCCCACTTTCCCACCCCACGGCCACCTAAGCGCCCCGTTAAATACTCTTTCGCCGTTTCTTTCTCCGTATCCCTGGGCGCTACACACACACACACACACACACACACACACACACACACATATATACACACGCTTCGATGCCGAGGGTCGCGCGATCTCTCCGTTGGCCCACAGAGGTTCGTCGCCTCGAACTACCCGAAGAACTGGCAAGGGGGTCGAGGGGTGGGAATACTCGGTTTCGCGCTCTTCTACGTCTCCACCGTGAGAGGAATCGCTGGCAGCGCCGCGACCCTCGACGGTTCCCCAGCGCGTTCACGGATCTCGCTGGTCGACGATATCGACGACACGGATTTATTCGTTTATTCTCGGTCGTGTTCCGGTTCGCGTCAAAAGCGACCGATCTTTCCGCGCGATCGAGCTCAATAAGAGGAGAAACGAGGGATGAAGAGAAGAACGTGGGAGCGAGAGGGTGGGAAGGTTTCGCGTACGAATCGAGGTGGTCGACGATGCGTCGGATCCCGGTCTTTGATTTCGTCCTGACGTGTAGGCATTACGGGATACGCTTTGGTCAACCTCCCGTGGAAAAGGCACCCTCCTGGTCCTGGATCTCCATTACGGTAGTCATGGCGACCGCAATTGATTCCACGGGGGTGAGGGCGGTCGAAGAGAACGGAGAGAACGACCGAGCGAGGCCGAGGGACGCGGCACAAGGGTATTCGAGATGGCGAGAGCGAGCGAGAGAATCCGACCAACGGACCGAAATGGGGAACCAGGGGCGGGGGAGAGGGAGGGAGGGAGGGAGAGAGAGAGAGAGGGAAGGAGAGAGAGAGGAAGAGTCGGTGGACCGGGAGAAGGACCGAACGCAGCACAGGGTTACAGAGAGAGGACCAACGGAGAGATCGACAGAGGGCATGGTGTTACTATGGTGGTGCTACACGGTACTCGCTTTATCCGATACAATTCAGACTAAATAGCACCGGTCAGTTCTATGGCGTTGGATTAGAGATACGTCGCTCGTTTGAGGCCAGCACGGTCCACCCCTTTCCCGGCTTCCCTTTCCATCCTCTACCTCGCTCCCACCGTCAGTGCTTCTGACGCGACTAACTCACCGCCACCGCGATTCACGACTGACCTCTGACCACTGCCACCGCCGCGTCGTCACGTCCGAATTACCCGCGTGCCACTCGCTACTCGCTATTCGCCACTCGCCGTATCCCCCTTACGTACGCGTACACGCGCCTTCGGCATCGGTCAGAATCGATTCGACGATCCGCTTTTTCCTCGTTCTACCGTAAACGTTACCGGGATATACCCGGCAATTTTCCGCCTCGCATTCCTTTTCGCGTCTCGTCGAATCCCAGCAACCTTCGTACTCGCCACCTTCTTCGCGAACGAGGATCGGTTAAACGAAAGGGGGACAAAGTTTCGTCGAAATTCTCTCGAATCGAACACGGAGAAGAAGAAGAAGAAGAAGAAGAAGAAGAAGTAAACGGCGAATTCGCCACGGTCGTTAACGAGACCGTACACGCTCGTTACCGCTTGCACCGGACGCAGTGGTATCGGCATACGACGACGTATACGCTTACCGTTGGGCTAGGTCGGGTTTTCTAGGCGCACGATACGCCGTGGAGTATTTAGTAGTCGTTTGTACCGCTCTCTCGGCAAAGAGTGTACACTGGCAACGAGCAAGCTGCCTGGAAAGACGTCGAGGCGCGGGCGGTAGAGGCAAAAGCGGAGGCAGAGGCAGAGGTAAACCGAGAAAGAGAGAGAGAGAGAGGGGGAGGGAGAGAGAGAGAGAGAGAGAGAGAGAGAGAGAGAGAAAGAGGGACGAGAGACGCAGCTATTGTCCAAAGTGCCAAAGTTACATGGCGCGTCGTAACTTACATCGTATTATGTAGGTACACGCGAAGCCGCCGCATATACCTAAGGTACACGACCGCTTAAGTTTCGTCGAGGCGCCTGCTATCTCCCTCGCGACGAGCACCGTAAACAGAACGACGCGGAGGGTGGATGAGGCGAAGGAAGAAGATAGAGACGCGCGCTACGTCGCGTCGTCCGGCCAGAACGATCGATAAAAGTGGAATTGTCATAGCGCGAGATGGCAATAACGACCGGGACAACGGCAACGACGATAACAATGACACCGATGTTGCGCGCAAATAATCGCCCTACGGCCCTTCTTCGAGGACGCGTGGTACGAGCCACCGACCGACTCCCCTATACCCGGCAGTTTCTCGTAAAACAGCTTGCGCGCACGCTTCTCCGTCATCGGCCGCGATCGAATCGTCGATCTCTCCGCGCGCGAGATGACCGTCCACGATCGGATTTTACCTCCTCGCGCGCTCGAGATCCGCTCTCTTCCCCTATTTTTCCCTCGTTCTCGTGCTCCGATCATCGTCGCGCGGTAATACTACCGCTCTCCACTCTTACTCCTACGCCTACTCGTACCGCTACTATCGCTGCTGCTACTGCTGCTACTGCTGCTACTACTACTACTTCTGCTACGGGGAAGGAGCGGACGAACAAAAGGATGTCAGCGTGTCGAAAGAGCGAAAGAGGTTTAAAGGGAAGAGGCTCGAAGGGCATAGCCGGACGCGACGATGGGCGAGTGACGGAGAAAAGGGAGAGAGAGACAGAGAGAGAGAGAGAGCGGCAGAGTGCGAAACAGCGGGTCGTGGAGCGAACGAGCGAGCGAGCGAAACCGTAACGATTGCGTTCGGGTGCGCGCGCGAGGGAGCAGCCTCGGACGCGGAAGAGGGCAGCCAGTGGCATTTTGTAAATTAAATTTTAAATATTAAAAATAGCCGGCCGCGGTCTTTCTCTCTCGCCGCGAAACGCCGCGTGTCCCCTCTTTCTTTCGCCTTCGCCGCCGCGAGCTTTTTCAAACGCCATACATCGTGAGCCGCCTGCCCCCCTTCCGCGCCCGCACCCTCGCCCTCACACCCCTCCGCGCCGTCCCCCGCCCTTCCGCCGTCACGCTCGCAAACCGCCCCCACCCCCGAGCCCACCTCCGCCTCCTCCTACCCGATAACCTGCAACCCACTTACTCATTCGTCGATAATAATTTTATTCGAGGGTGAAAAATTGGTGTTTCCTCTCGTCCTCTTTCTCCCACTCGGCTGTCCCACCCTCACCGCCACCCCACCCCGCCTCGCGCCGGCAAACCACGCAGACAGTCGATCCTTGTCAGTCGTTCCACCGGCCTCCCTCGCTCCCTCTCTCGCTCTCTCGCTCTCTCGCTCTCGCGAATATCCTCTTGCTCGCTTTTGCCTCTGGTCTCTCGCGGCACAACCGTGCCCGACACGACCAAGTACCAAAGGTGGATCGGAGTCCCCATGCATACTGCAGAGTGCTTTTGATCGGGCTGGACCCCAACGGAATGAAATATAAAAATCGCAATAAAGCGTCGCTACCGGTGCCGGGATGCTTCGATTCCGTATCCGGGATTCGCCGTCCTCTCCTTTTCTCTGACACGAGCAAATACACCGACGATTTTATTCGCGCGCTACACACGCCCGTCGAGCCTCCGTCGCGCCGCTCTGCGTCGCCTATCCGCCTTTCTTCCACCCCCCCGAGATCGCCCGGATCGAGAATCGTTCTTCTCCGTCTTCCGCCGTCGCGAGACTCTCGCCTCGATCGTTTCCTGCGGAAAAAGGAAAAACAAAAAGCGTGCGGAGAAATCGCGTGCCTTCCTCCCGAAAATGGCCCGAAAGCTACCGATCGTCGCGATAAACGTCGATAACGTCGAGTACGCGGTTGTAAAAGGGGGCGCGAGGAAAGGACGAAAGGGAACACCGAATGGTTACGCGTCGGAATAATTTCCCCGAAGTCGCGATTATAATAAGCGACACTTTGTTTAACGGCTCGAGCCATGCCTCGCGCGTTTAATGCCTCGCTCGCGAGAACGTTACAGCCGGCAATTTCGAATTTCGCCGAGTCACGCGATAAACGGACGTCGTTTCTTAAATTCCCGTCGAAAACTTTGACCCGTAATTCTGGCGCACGCTCTTTGCGCGAGCAAGGCCGAACACGTAAAAAATGCAACACCGAAATCTCCATCGATTCCTTCCAGCCCACCCTCTGCTCCGCTGCCCCTGTATCGAACGCGCGTCTTCGAACTTTGATTAAAACGCGACCCGCGTTTTAACGTCGCTCTAAACCCGAGACGAGATATTTCTCTGCCGTGGAAAATCGGTCGTACGCGCGCGCTCTTTGAATTCCCCTGGCGAAACGACGGAAAAGAGAGGGCGAACGAAGATCGAGACGAAGGTCCGTTCGAATTTGCCGCGATAAGTGGGACGTCGGGTTGATCCGTGGACGAGGAGAGTTCGCGGCCGATAAATAGGCGTATCGGAGCGAAAAAGCAATTTCTTGGCCGTGCCTCGTGCGTCCGCGACGCCGACGCCACGCACACCGGCAAAGGACGTACGTACAACCAACCGCGGTCGGACTGATAAATGATTCATGCGATATTTTTCTCCCGCAGACTCCGAGACTCGGCCTCGCTATCTCTAGCCGAGCACACCGCGCGCGAAGAAACTGCCGAGCATTAATATATATTTCGCGTTTTATATTTGTTTCGTCCAATATACCGTCCGACTTGGTACACGCCAGGACGCAGCCGCGAGTATCCGCGAGCTACCCGCTTCGCGGTTATCACCGACCGCGTAGCGCAACGTCGAGGAAAAATCGAGAAATCCAGTTTACCGAATCGACGTGGTTCCACAGCGGGGGACACGAACCCGGGTAGAAACGGGGACGTTCGGAAGAAAAGCGGGTTAACATCGCGGAAAGTTGTTCGCGACCTTTGACCGATCGCGTGGGGCAAGCATAACATATTTTAAGATTTTCTGTCGCGAATTCGAGCGTTCCTCGTGAATAGTTTAGGACCGTGGTATTCGGAAATGAATGGTTATTAAAAATGTAACCGCTTGAAATTTCTCGGTTGTTTTAGTATCGACCGACCGAGAAATCGCTGGTTCTTCGTTATTACCGGTGGAAGTTTAATCCGGTCGACCGGGGTCTGAATGCCGACACGGTGACGCGAGAAGAATCACCTACCTAATCGCGCGAAACCGCATCGACGTCCCTCGAGACGGGCGTGCGTTCCACGCGGGCGTTGTCGTCGCTCGTGGATGATAAGTGTACTCACCTGAAACGAGAGAAAAAAGAAAAGTTAACGGGATTAGCGAGTGATTCGGAAAGCCTTGGCCGTTTCGCGCACCACCTTTGCTATCGTCACCGACAGAAATATATATATAGAGAGAGAGAGAGCCGGGTAGAGGACATCGCTTTATAACTCTCGCCAAAAGAGATTTACTAGTTTTAATTTCGCGCCGGTGCCACCCACCGGCCGTCCCGCGACCGTCCCCTTCCCTGGCAACTATGGAAAAACAACGGTCGGAACAAAGACGCTTTCTCGTTATTCACCGTTATTATTATGTAAGCGTAAGTGGCGGCGCGTTTAATGGGCTCGCGGTTCTCGGCAAAGACCGAGACTCGACGAGCTCGGGGTGCCGGTTTTGCTTTCAATTCGCGTTTCGATTAAACCGCCGCTCGCTGCTCCCTAGCTCGTTGCTTTTAAACGAACCGGTGGCAACCGTTAATTTCGTTTGCCTGGCGAATTTCGGCGAGGGTACGCGGGTTCGCATCGGCATCGGTCGCGAAGAAGAAACGCGGCGCGCGACCGTCTGCTGCCGTCGCTGCCGCCGGTCGGAGAAAAACCGGCAACGAGACGACTCTGGCCTCTCGATTTCGCGTACCAGCTCGGCGTGGAAACTTTAAAGATGAATGTTGCAATCACGGAGAGACTTTGGCTGAGCGTAGAAGGTAAAGGTGTAGTAAGCGCGGGAGGAATCGGGGGACAGAGATGTGGGCGGAGGGTGGAGAGTGGGTGAACGCGTGAGAGCGAGAAAGAGAGAGGCGAAGAGGAGGACGGTAGGCACAAACATACGGGTAAGCGCGCGCGAAGGGTACAGCGGCATACTAGGAGGGAGGCCCGTCATAGGGCATGGCGTTCTGGCATAACTCAGAATTGCCTCGCTGCAAGGGTAGAATTGACAGCATAGCACTAACATTGTATGCACCCGCGTTATGTATTTATGTAAATGCATACTCCCCCATCCCACGCGAGTACAACACGCGCGCTCGCGCGCGTTCACCGTTTCCCTTAACCCCGTCGCCTCGCCCCCCGGCTCTCTCGCGTTGTACTCTCAACCGACCGACCGACCGACCGACCGACCGACCAACCGACCGACCGACCGACCGACCGACCGACCAACCGACCAACCGAACGAACGAACGAACGACCGACCGACCAACCGACCGACCGACCGACGGATCCACGCGTTCTCTCGTTTGCGACCGGCCGATGGCAAGCTCTTGCACAAACTATACCATTCGTGCTTGGAGATATATTATAGGCGCGCACATAGCAATACGTACGTGGTACACTCCCTTCTCTCTTTCTCGCCGACGTTCTCGATATCTGCGCGTTCCGTACGTACGCGCGCGGACCACGCGAGTGTGCGCGGAATTTGCGCGAACGCGCACGTAGACGCGCGTAAGGCGCGTATAATCGTAGCCGCGTAGGACCGAGCTACCGAGGGTAGCCGCCGCTGCCACCGCTGCCGCGTGTCCAACGAGGATAGAGGCAGGATCGAACGAAGGAGAGAGCGGACAGCGAATTCGACCGGCAGAGAAAGATGAGAACAGACGCGCGCGGACCGAACCAGCCAAAGACAGGGAGAGAGACCAAGTAGAACGTATGCGTGTATGCGCGTATACGCGTTGCACGTGTGCGCGACAGCGAGAGTGCGATAGGCAGAGAGGCAAAGAGAGAGAGAGAGAGAGAGAGAGAGAAGGAGTCGTGGAAACTAGTGGGGGTACTCACGTAAGCGGTACCCGAGCCAAAGGATGGAGCAACGAGCCGCCGACGCCACCGACGCCGCCGACGCCACCGACGCCGTCGTGCCACGCTACACGGCATATATCATACACCGATCACATTAATCAGAGGTTATTGCGCGCATTCCTAATCATCCGGGCCTCTAACTATTCCCAGATTCTGATTGGTGCATTACTCGGCATTTCCGGTATGATTCTGCATTCCAATTGGCCGAGCGCGCCGCACCGCATCTACGAATTTCAATTTGCCCGCTGCCGTTGACCGAGACCCGTTCTCCTCTTCCTTCTCCGCCGTACCCTCTTTCCTCTTTGGTCCATCCCTCTCGACGTCAACGACGACGACCACGACGAGGAGTCGAAGAACTTTCGACCAAGCACGACCGCGCCAATTATATATATATATATATATACACGATATATATATATACGATCCTCGTCGGTTGAACGTGGTACCCCGCGCGTGCTCGTGCTCGTCGTCTTGGACGTCCGTTCGGCGACCGGCCGTAGCGGCCGGCAGGCCGCGGCGAGTGGAACAAGAAACGCGGAACGATTAACGAGGCTAACGTGTACGCGTATACGTGTACGTGTACGCGAGGTACGAGATGAGGGAGGGGGAGAGAGGCGAAGAAGGATCGCGAAAGTAATTTCGATTTCTGCAATTTCGGCGCGACTTCGATTCTGCCTGCGATAATCACCGAGTAATTAACAATCCCAGTTTCAATTCGGCCGCCGCGGAAAATAGCAAATTCGTAATATCCTACGATATTGCGGCCCTCGTATGGCCTCCACCTCGTGGCCCCTACCACCACCCCACCGGTGGAAACTCGGTGAGCGAGCGAGTATCCGAGTTACACCACCCCCTTTCCACGGATACCACCACCACTACCACCACCACCCCCACCTCCACCACCACCACCATCACCATCACCACCACCACCGCCACCACTACTACCATCGCGTAGGCCCGTGTCTCACGTACGAGCGCGATCAACCTGTCTCTCTTTCTCTTTCTCCCTCTCGCAGCCCGTTCACGCCTCTAGCCCTCGCCTCTGTTTCGTCTTCTCTCTCGCTCGGCACACGCCGCACCAGAAACGAGTCCCATCGCGTTCCTCTCCTCTCCCATCCTCTCCTCGTCCTCCACCGCCACCTCCTCCTCCTCCTCATCCTCCTCATCCTCCTCATCCTCCTCCCGCCTCTTTCTCATTCGCTGTCTCGCTCCCGCCCGAGACCTCCTCTTGCCCGCGTTCCGCTCAGCCGGCAGGACCGCGCGCGATTCTGCACATTTTCGAATTTCCTATTTGTAAATAAGCAATCACGGAACGCGAACCGTTCGACCAGGGCCGCCAGAGGTGAGACAATTAATCATTTCAATTAACGGACAATTCGATCTCCAATCGTCGACCGAGAAGAATATTGGAAAGCCGGGGACAAATCGGAAGCTCGCGTGCTCCCTCCGCCTCGCTTGTTTCTTCCTCTCTTCTCTCTCTCTCTCTCTATCCCCGGTTCGCTCCTCTCTCGCTACCCAGCCGGCCCTTCTCGCGCCATTCCGATCGCTCGTCCGTCCGATGTCGCTTAAATCGTAATTTCGTAATGCGTCGTTCGGCTCGCGATACGCAATGCTCGCCTAACTTCCATTATCCCCGACTGCTCCTCCGCCCAAGAAGCAGAAGAGAGTCGCGGCAAGAGGAGAGACCGCGTCGACGTTGCGACGATTTTCCCCTGGCTCTGCCTCTCATCCGCGACCGATAAAGCCGCAATTATTCCGTTTCGTAGGCCGATTCGACTAATACGTGACATTAACGGAAACGCGATGCAATTTCTCGAACGCCAGAGCCTGCTTTATTGCGCGGTCTTTGCTTTTTCCTCCCAACCACGTTGCAACGAGAATGCCGCGCCTACCGGTTAATCACGGCTACGAAATCTGAATCGACTCTGGTCCCTGTCGCGAGGACGCGATCAACGTAAGATCCGTTGGAATAGGGAAAATCCTTCGGCGATAGTTGCTCGGTGGTTAGACAACGTGGACGACGACGGGGCGACGACGGGGCGAAAGGAGAAGTGGAACAAAGTAGCTTAAAGCTATTCCAAGTTCCGTCGCTAACGGCGAGATCGTACGACTCCCGGAGCTGGTTCGAAACAATGCCGAAAGCGTCGGCGACGTAATCGGTAACGCGGTCGTTTGGACCGAAAGCGAGGGGGCTCCTTGGAAGGAAAACCTTGGCTGTCTAAGTGGTTTAAGTCTGGAATCGCCAGCGTGGTTCACGGAGGTTCGAAAGTTGCGCGCCCGACCACGGATTTAACGAGGTTAGCGCCGCGAATTACTTCGCGGTAACCGGCTGATTGAGAAAACTCTCTCCGTTGGCTATGGTCGTCTGGTCGGTGTGTCGGGGGACCGAGGACGAGAGAGGACGAGAGAGAAAGAGAGAGAGAGAGAGAGAGAAAGATCGGCCAGTCACGACGGGGACACACCGCCGAAGAGAAAAGACGAAAGAAAATGTCCGCGAACCGAGGAGGAGATCCAACCGTGGCGGCGGCGCAGGGGTTGGGGAAACGGAGGTGGGAACAAGTCGAACGGCTGAAAAATTATAAAGGTCGACGAAGAAACGAGATAATATAATATTAGCGAAGCTTCGGAGGGTGAGCGCGAAAACGAGGAAAAAGGTAAAAGCGCGAACGAGGAAAGCGGAGGAGGGGCGAGGCTGGACGCCGACCGGTTAAACGATAAAAAGGTTAGCGCCCACAATGAGGGCCGCTTCGCCGCTACGAAGAACCGGATGGAGGAGCGGAAAGAGAAATCAGAGGTGCGAAAGAAAACAGAAACAGCCGGTAATTTCGCGAGAATTCTGCGAGAAGGAAGGAAAAATGGCATCGAAGGTTCGACGCTCGAGCGTGTGAGGAGAATGGCCGAATATGGCGAAGATTCCGTCTATCGCTCGGACGGATAGACGGGCGATCGCGAAGAAGCTACGACACGGCCATGTTGAAACCGCCATTTTGGGTAAACCACGACAAAGGTTAAGGTATCGAGGGGCGATCTGTACGCGTAAGAAGGGGTCGTTCGCCGTCGCGGGGCCAACGGAGCAGAGACGAAGGGTGGTAAATAGGAAATAAGTGACTGCCGGAGGGAGCGAGAACGGATTCCGCGGCAATTTCTCGTCTCCGCTCGTCATTGGCGAGAAATTGTCAAATCCCTGCCGCTTCGTCCCGACACGTTCGTTTCCCTCCCCAGGCTCGCGCCTAATCGTTCCACCCGCCATCGCCGCGTACCCTACGGTTTATCCATTCTACGATCATGAGCAAGCGTGCTTCCTGAAGGTAACGAGCTTTCTTGATTACGCTCGAAAATAAAACTCCGCGACTCTCGATTCGTTTCCCTTTACCCTCGGTTTTCCCTCTCGACGCGCGTACCCGTTCTCGGTCCGCGTAAAAAATAAATACGAGAATATATCTACGTTTTATACGTACGTATAAAAACACTAGAGAGAGAGAGAGAGAGAGAGAGAAAAAAACGAAGGACGGGTCGAAGAACGGCCGGAGCTCTTTTAACCTCGGGATGACCGTCGGTGATTTTATTTTTTACGCGATCCCCTAACAAATTTCGTAAAATGGAATTTTCAATGCCGCTCCATGACTTCGTAATACCTTCCGGTCGAGACGTCCGTGGCACGCGGGTTGGACGATTGGTTCGCGCTGAAATAACGAGTCCTCGTTGCTCTCGTCGCCTGGCAATCGCGGTTCACCGCGCGCGGCTCGCCGAGAGACGAAGGAGGAACGCGCGGACCCAGAAACTCGTCCAAGGGGGTGGAAGAGTCGAAACGAAGCGTTCGAGCGGGCCGAAGATATTTATTTTTAGGGAGGATGTTGCCTGGAAGGTACACAGGGGAACGCGAGATTGAAAGCGTAATAGGTCGGCCATCTTGATTTTCCAACCCCGCGTCAATTAGTCGCGGTAGGAGGGTGCGAAGAAGAGCGATGGCGTCGTTGCGACGAGACCGGCGAGGAGAGGCGAGAGACGAGCGAGTCGGAGCCGGAGGAAACGCGCGAAATCGTTGGAGAACGCGAACGGAACGAATGCGTTACCACCGTTCTCCTCGCCCTCGTCGTCGTCCTCCTCGTCCTCGTCCTCGTCCTCGTCCTCGTCCTCGTTCCTCGTTGTCGTTGTCGTCGTCGTCGTCGTCGTCTACGGCAGCTATATCCACGGTAGCTGGGAATTAAAGTTCGGTTTCCGCGTCGCCCGGAAATAATGCGACCTTTCGTCGAGGAATCGGGAAATGAAACTCGTATCCTTTCAAGATTCATACTTGACGCGATCCGCCTTCTAAACACTTTTAGTCCCGACACCTTTGCGCTTTATTCGCCGGCTGGGGTCGTTTCTCGTCTCCTAGCTGAAACGATATTACCGACGTTTCACGTTCTCGCGGAAAACGGACACAGATTCGCGCCGTTGTTTCCCCATTCTCCTTTCCGTTCGTTTCGTACGCGTCATCTCGCGTGGCTAGGAACGTCGTTTGAACGCCGTTTGGATCGAGAAGAAATCGACGCGGACGCGTGTACGCGCGCGAACGCGAGCGCGAATAAGAGCGCGAACGCGAACGTGACGTCGAGAACGACCGGAGACCGATGGAATAATTAACTCGGCGTTTAACGAGGAAGCGGAATTTGCGAGTCGTCTAGGGAGAGGAGGCAAACGAGAAACGTCCGAATCGCGGGGAACGAAAATGAAAGCGTGCTCGACGTCGTTAGGCTCGACGCATCGCGACGCGCGACACGAGACCGCCGGGTGAGCCGCGTCGCGGTGCCTTTGAATTTCCGATTGCACGGTTGCTGTACGAGGTCGCGCACCGACTCGTCCCGGAATAAATAAGTCGCGCGCGCGGCCGTCCGCGCGCGAGAATCTATCGCGTTAACAGCTTCGCTCGCCGCGGATTCGCCGAAGGGTGACGACGCGACACGCGCCGCATCCGGAATCATCCACCCCGGTGTATTTCCTCGGTGTTACCGAATACGAAAATGCAATTAAGTGGAAAATATGCGAGGTCATTGCATATTTGCGGGTAACGCTAGTCGTTAGCATTACAAAGCGAACGAACGAGCAAACTCTAGATGGTCTCTCGCGCGATCGTCCCATTCAAATGGATGAGAAGTCTTTGGAAAATTTATCTCTTCCGCGACCTACCCCATAGGCCCACTACGGCGGCCAGCGCGTCGCGACGCATTAATGCGCCATATACCGCGAGCGCCACCCGTTTCGTTATCGTTCCCCTTCGGCCCGCCCCCCAACCCGCAACACGCGTTCTCCGCCTCGCCCATCCTTTCCTTTTCTCCTCCTTTTTCTCCCCTTTTTCGCATTCGATCCAAGATGCAATTTACTGGTTCCTCGTTAACCGCCGGCGATCGAAAGTCGATTCGTTTCTTTCCGATGGTCCGCGAGAAACGGGCCAACCGGAGGAACAGATTCGTCGCGCTTTCATCCTTCGATTCGCCATCGGGATAAACCGAATCGCCTGTTCCCGCTTTTCAGACGTTACGCCTCGAGTAATCGATGCCGCCGCGAGGGAAAAAAAAATAGAGACCACCGTGAACCGTGACCGACCCGGAGACACGCCGACAATCCCCGAGTGACGCGCGGCGAACGTCCAGGGATCCGAGGGAGGACCACGGTGATCGCGTGGACCACGGCGAAGGATCATTTTTATACCGACGCGACGATAATCTCGGCGACGGCTTAATAAGTAAAAAGCGCGATAATAACCATTGCCGTTTTACGTTCCTCTGCAGTGGCAAAAAAGCGAGACGGCCCGATAATTATTATTGCTCCGTCTGTCCGAACCAGCTAACGAGGCTCCAACGACCGCGGGCAATAAACGTCGAGCACGGGAGAATGGAAGCGAGAACGATAATTAGGAATGTTAATTTGTCTAATAATTAACAAGATTAATAGGACGTTGTTATCTGATGCGAGAGAACACGTGGAGAAGGAACCGCGAAGGTCGGCTGCGTGGGAAGTAGGAAAGCGTTTCCGACTAATCACGGTCCCCGACGACCATCGCGCTCTCTGCTCTTCCTCTTCCGCCACTCGCCTCGCGACCACGCGACGTCTCGTTCGTGCAAACCTCGAAGAAGAGAGGAGACGAAGCGGAGACGAAGCGTGACGCGCTACCGCCGGGTTAAGGAATGGTCGAACGAATTCCACGAAGCAGCGCGAACGTTTCTTCCGCTGAAAGACGAGGCAGCCAGCCGGGAACGGCCCACGCGTTGCAAGCGTACACGCCGCCGCTGCTGCCGCCGTCGTCGTCTCGCTTCGATAAATCATCGGTGGCAAAAGGGGAACGCGGCTTCCACGTGTCGCGAAAAAATGGCACGCGGAACGAGAGAAAGAACGCCGAGCCCGCGTTCGTCAACGGCGTCTCAATTCCGCCAACCTTTGGCACGCGGCAAACGGGACCGGAACAAGGATTCCATGCAAATACGATTCCGCTCCGTTCGTACCCCGCTCGCCGTTTCTCTCCACTCGTCGAAGGAATGGGTGCGCTTTTTCCACTGCTCGCGCGACCGAGCCGTCCGTCGTCCGAGACGAGGAACAAAGAGGACGGAAAGAAAGAAGAAAAACGGCGACGATCGAGGGTGGACGAGAGCGGAATGAAAGCACGCTGGTCGGAGCAGAGCGGAGCCGGGCCGGGCCGAACCGAACCGGGTCGGGTTACGAGAAAGAGGGAGGAAGGAACACGCGAGGAGGAAAAGGCGGCGCAAACGGGGAAAGAACGCGAGACCAAGCAGGAGGAAGGTAGTGCGGAACGAAAGGGGCGGAAGGGAAGGAAAGAGGAGGACGAAAGGGGCAAAAACCGAGTATCTTATTTATGAATATGTATGGAGCCTCGAGCTCGCTCGAGAAGCTGACTACGGGCTACTACTACGAACGGTCGAGCATGCCGAAGCCTTTCCAGCGCCGCGCGCACCTTGCCCTAACCTAGAATCAAAGTGACATTAGCTGGAAGGTACTCGTGCCGGGGCTCCACGTACGTACGTACGGCCCGCGTGGCTTACCTTCCTTTCGGAATTAATGTCCGCGTGGCACGATATACGACCGCGCGTACGCTCTTTTTCACGCGGCATCCGTCCTGCGTCGACACGCTCGAAACGCTGGAAACGCGCGTACACACCTTTCCTTTTTCTGCTCGACTTCCTTCCCTCCGAGTGCTGTGGTCGTCGTCGTGGTCGACGCCTATTCGCGATGCGCGTACTCGATCGAGAGATTTTCGATCTGCCGATCGAACTTGGTTTCCCTTCCCCATTCGAACGCGATCCGTTCGACGGGACGCGACGACGCTGTTCGCCCTCCGCCTCCGTCATCGTCGCCGTCGCCATCGCTATCGCCATCGTCGCGCGACGTTATATTAATATTTTAATATAAATGCAAATCGCATTAGATCGCGCTTACCGATACGGAGAGTTAAGCTCGTGATGGTCGCGGAGACGATGGCGGGTGTAGGAACGATCGGGAGACAGGGGCGGATAGGACTAAGAGCAGACGCGGTTGCGAGAACGAGGAGAGAAGGCGGCCGAGGGCGAGGGAGCTTCTCTCGCGTAAGTAGCGTCGTACGACGCGCGATTTACCGCTTGCATTCGCCGCCGCTCCCGTCTCTCCTTCCACCGATATTAAGGAGCGGTCATAAGGTACCGTAGCTTACGAACCCGTCTTACCAACTTTCCGGAGCAGCCCTCTTGTTTCACCGACAATTTCGCGTAGCTCGAAACCTGCGCGGCAAACCGGATTAAGGATCCACTCGCGCCCGTGTCCGAAACACGGGCCCTTCGCGCGATAAATAAGCCACGCGCCGGCGGTCCACGTTTCGGACCAACCTACCGCCAGTCTCGCGGCTTTCTCTTCGTTTATCGCGAGTTTACGCGATTCCGAGAAAGATGCCTCTTTGGTCGGAAGGACGCGGCGCCAAACGCTCGCGATCGATGCACGTGGCAGGCGACGCCGCGATCGCGAATATTCTTTCTGCTCCATTCTACCGGCGTTAATTTCCTCGGCCCGCGATGTTTCCCCGCAGGCATAATTGCGGACGATAATATAAAAACGAGCGTGAAGGGGCGACGAATTCGTGGGACGCGATAAAAGCGTCTCCCGCGGCGAATCTCGCGGAAACGTAGTCGATTAAAATAGAGTAAACCCTGAAAGCCCGTTGAAGAGGATCCGTGGGTTCACGCGCCGTGCCGGATGCTCCGGCACACGGTTACTACTCGTGCGAGCTATTAATTCCGGCTTGCGTGGTCGATTCGAGGTACACCGTCGCGCTCGCGCGCAACTACTTTTGCCGCGGTAGAGAGACCTCGCGCGAGCCTATCGCGACCGCCTACGACGCCGTCATCCTTCGCTGTCCTCGCCCTCGACGCCGCCACCACCGCCGCCGTCACCACTGCCACCGTCGTCGTCGTCGTCGTCGTCGTCGTCGTCGTCGTCGTCGTCCTCGTCGTCGCCGTCGACCGAGTCCCGGCGCCGCGCCGTGTCGCTTTCGACGTCCTCGTTGTCGATGCCGCCGTTGTATTCGCGATTGCTGTTGCAGCTGCAACTGCATTCTGCGCGGAACCTTCCAGCGCGCCTTCCCATTTACGCGACTCAGCGATGTGCGATGCCATTCACCGGCGAAAATATGAAAACCCCATTATGAGGCAACCCGAGTTGTTACTTTTTGTAGCCTCCCACAACTCCTCCGCCGACACCCCTAGTCTATTCGTCCCTTTCCCTTCTCTACTTTCCGCTACTTCTCTTCCCTTCCCTTCTCCGACGCATCCGCGAACACGCGACATCGCGGATACGCCTATGGATTTATCGTATATTTTCGCGTTACCTGCTGCAACGCTTCTCTCGCGTCTCCGTTTTCTTTCGCGTGGCAGCCGGAGGCAGCGCGCGCCGATTCAGGAACGCTCGCGAAAAGATCGCGAAACGCGCGGCAGACGGGAAAAGGACGATGGCGGTTCGTTGGATGATTCGGTCGATTTGCCACGGAGGATCGCTTCGTCAGGGAGACTCGTCGTTCCATGTTAAACTGCTGCCGATCGTCGTTCGCGACGGTGCTTTATCATAAATTATAATTAACCGCATAAATATGCATTCGACCGTGGCATAATTCGACCAATAACAGTAAATTACTCACGAGGCGGAGCGACTCGTCGCTGGTGCCGCGGTAGCGCGATCCCACCCTCGATGTAGAGGGTTGCCCTCCGTGCCGCCACCCTCTTTCCAGTAACGGCAACGGCAGCGGCAGCGGCAAACGGGAACGGTAACGACGACGGCAACGGCATCGACAACGGCAACAGCAACGGTTACAACGTCAACGAGGCCAATAGACAGAGCGCCGCGACTACGCCAACGCGACGACCGCCTGTCCTCGTCTGCAGCCGAGCGAGCACGAGCGCCAAGCGCGCCCAACCGGGCTTCCACGATAATGCGATTAATTGGTATTGCTAATCGTCGATAATTAATATAAATAGATGAGTGCAATTATTAGTAGAGCGCGGCCCCGATTCGCCCGCATACAGGTGCAATTCGTTCGGCACGCTCTCTCGTCCATCTCGCTCCGACCGCCACACCCCCTGCCACCCCCTGCCACCCCCTCGCGCCGCGTCGCATTGTCCAGCGTCGGTGTACCGTTGGAAAGCGACGCGATCTCAACCTCGATCGACGAAATACGCCCAAGTCTCGATTACCCGATCGCGTCGCCACTGTTTATCCGATGCGGTCGCTCGCCGAAACCACCGCGCAAGAAACCCTGGCAAAACCGTCCGACCAACGGCTACGCTTTTTCCATCGCGACCGCGTTTATCCTCTGTTTACTTTGTTCGATTAAACTTTTTTATCCGACGACCAGGAGATGCTCGTCGATCGCAAGATCGTCGAGACCGCGATCGCGGACGCGTCGTCGTTGTCGTAGTAATTGTGGTGGTGGTGGTGGTGGTGGTGGTGATGGTGGTGGTAAAAATCGCGACGGTGAAAAAGAGGCGAAAGAGACGGATCCGAAAGGGCGACGAAGCGGTGCGGGGTGGTGCGGGAAGAGGCAGGGCGTAGGGGAGACGGAAAGAATTAGGTAAACCGCAGGGAGACTGCTTCAGGGGTATAATAATGGAGCGAGCGTTGTATATTTTTTTATATTCGATGCGTCATATTTTCCGAGACTCGAGACGCACGTGGCTCGAGAAGCACGATATTGCAAAAAAGAGTGCCACTTCTGACGGGTGCGCTCCGACCCCGACAGAGGAGAGGGAGAGCGCGTGTGGGTGGTTGCGGAGAATGGAAGACCGCGGAAGTGGTACGCGGTAGGGTGACTCGACTCGACTCGACTCGACCTGACTCTCTCTGTCTCTCTCTCTCTCTCTCTCCGATTCGCCTCCACTCGCCCCGACTCGACTCGACTCGACTCGACTCGACTCGACCCGACTCGAATCGCGAGAGAGAGAGAGAGAGAGAAGGAGGTACTCGTATCGTTGGGAAGAGAGGAGCGGGAAAAGAGAGTAGAACGGACTGAGAAATCGAGGAGAGGCAGAACCGTGGCAGAGAAGCCGCGGTAGAGCCGCAGCTAGGGGAAAAGGGAGGGGGAGAGAAAGAGGGAGAGGGAGTGGGAGTGGGAGAGGCCGAGCAAGGGGAGAGAGAGAGAGAGAGAGAGAGAGAGAGAGAGAGAGAGGGAAA
>NW_016908738.1:563532-568566 GCF_001483705.2 Eufriesea mexicana | reverse complement strand
AGAAGAGGGTCGCGTTGGCAGACTTCACGCACAATTAATTTCCTGAATAATTCCTAATCGAAGGCGAAACCGAACGAGGCGTGGATGGTGGTTACGCTACCGATGGAGCGACAGCTGGCACTTCCAACCTTCCTCTCCGCCTTCGGTTACCGCGTTTTCGTTGATAATTATGTGTACGTTAATTAATTGACTAATTATTATTCCAACTACGTCGTCCGGGAATTTCAAGACGCTCTACTCGAAACTCGTTTCCTTCGCCACCGAACCCGATCAGCAACGCACAGATGTAAGGCAAGAGAGCGAGAGAGCGAGACAGTCGTTATCCCTGTACCGTTTCGTTACTCTTTCATAGCCGTTGGGCTAGCCCGTAACCCCGGTCGAAACTTTCCTACTTTATTTTCAACTACCAAGAAAAATTCCAAGAAAGACCAACTATTAAAAGACGAGTCTTTAACTCGAAGACGGAGTTTATTTTCGATTCCGACCGTTTTCTCCCGTCTATCTCCACCCGTCGTCTCTTTTTCAACTATCTCGCGAATAACGCGATATCCTTTACGCTCTTTTATTCTCTTCTCCTCCGTGTAGCTCGTCAACGAGCATTTTTCCACGACACCCTTGGCCCGTGGGTCGTACTCTGTCGTCCTTTCGCCTCGTCTCCCGACTCACGCGCGCGTCCGTCCTCCTCCTGTCCGACCACCACACACGTATGCCTATCTATCCCGGGCTATCCGTCTCCTTTCGCCGTACGGCCTATCGACGGGTCGACGCGCATCGACGACAACCGCATACAGCACCCCTACCCGCCGCTGTTCTGTCCCCATTGTCATAACCCATAGATGCGACCGTAAATCGACGGGAAAGCTGCAAGAACGTTCGATATATCAATCTACGTCGGCTCCTATTTGGTGGTAATTAATCACGTTCGTATCCGAGGGCGTACTTAGCATCCGAGAGGAGGAAGCATCGAGTGGATGCTAAACGCGTTCGAGGCATTGGCCCGAAAGATTCCGAGAATGGCGTCGCGTAAACTATCGAGCATCCCCGAGGAACCGGAACCGCGTCGGAATCTCGGAAGCCGCGACGTCGTCTCGCCGCCCGTTCGTCGCTACCTTTTCGCGCCACCGACGCGTCCCATCGAATCTCGTTCCAACGCTCGCTTCCGGTTACCCCCCCCTTTCTCCTCCATCTTTTCCGCCTATAACCGAGAGACCATCGTCCTACGTGACTCGCCCCCCTTTGCCGCGCACGAACGCACGGAACGTCGAACCGGAGGAATCGTTTAATCGTCGCTGGCCGAATCCGTCGAGGGGCATCGAATGCGTGGAATACGTCGAACGCGTGGAATCGTCGTTGCAACTTTATCGACGAGAACTCGCGCCGTGTATCGTCGGGAACGAGGAACGTTCGGAATCGTTTTCATCGATTTCCTCTATGGCTCCGCGATTCCTTTTATTTCTCTCCGAGGTATTCTAACCGTTCGATATCAATTGCGCGTTCACGCGCCTTCCGCGAGTACAACCGATATATCTGTACTCGATGCTTCGTACCAATTTTACGCCACGCGATCTCCTTTGTTCCCTCTCGAGCGTTTAACCGTCCACGACCACGACCACGAAGTCGAGTCGACGCGTGCCAATTTTAAAATTACTCCACGATTCGTCGATCCGCGAGGCGAATAAACTTTGCCGTCTCGGACTCGGTCTCGGTCTCGGTCTCGATACGCGTGCCTCGTTCGCGCACGAAATGGCAATAAAGTCGAGGGAAGGAAGAGAGGAGAACGGTCAATCGGGATTGGAGAGATGGACCCGACGCGCCACCGAGACAACGGCGGTGTCGGCCGGAAAAGCGGAAAAGTCTGGAAAGCGGGAAACGTTTTCTCTGTTCCGGGCCTATCCGTCTCCGCGATGCGACGAATTTTCTCCGGGCATTTTTTTGCACGGCGTTCTCAGCGATTTGTTCTGGTGCGTCTATCCGGGGGAAAGCCTCTCCCGGCCGAAAACCACTGGCAAAGCGGCAAGAGAAAAGAGGAAAGAGAAAAGGGAGACACGGAGAGAGAAAGGGAGGAGGAGCGCGGCACGGAGGCAGAGAGTCGGAGGTCCGCGTTTAAAATAATGCGAAGCCTCCTTTATTCCTATCTCCCTCCACCGAGTGCATCCCTCGCGACCCCCGCGCCTACGCCCCCGATCGAGCCACTTCGTTCTCCTCGCTCCTTTTTTATTTCGCGCTTTCTACCGCGGCCAATGAAAGAGCCACTTCGCCTTTTGTCGCGCGCTTCGACCGTGCCGAGACTCGTTTCGCACGCTTCGAACCATGCGGGGCGAACGCGCGCGCGTGCTCGCGTATCCGCGATCGTGCTTCTCCACCTCGCTACACACGTCCACACGCGTCGTACGTCAGCCATCGTCGCGCGATAAACCGTTGCGTCGCTGCCTCCAGTTTTATTCTCCAAGAGTCGTAGGATCGTTTCTCGGGATTTCTCTGGGAAACGCGCTTTCACCGAGAATCCAAGCTGTATATACATGGAGCGATCGAGGAGCGCGGCGACGTCGCGTATCTCTTGCTAGGTGGACGCTATGGCGTACCGACGATACGGACCGGCCGGCCGACCGCGACCGATCGAACAATCGAGACGGAAACTAATCGCGGCGATTCGAGGAATTCGAAACATTTTTTCCAGCGTAACCGCGGTTGGCAGGATGGTATACGAGGACGCAGGCGAGGAGAGGCGGAGAGGCGCGGCGTAGAGGAGCGGCGGAGAGGCGGAGGCTAGGGTGGCGGCAGAGGAGAAGGGTTGGGAAGGCAGGAGAGCAGAGGTGGCGAAGGGGTGTAGAGCGGGTGCGCTTTCACGATTTTGAAAAAAAATCCATTTCGCGATAGAGCCGTCGCGGAATAGATACGGGACGCGGCGGCGTAGGCCCTATACCCGTGGAGGGTATAGGGTAGCCAGGATTGACGATACGAATCGGCTATCTGCAGGTACGCGGCAGATAGGGGGCGGAGGAGGAGGCGGCTCACGTGTATGCCGCGATGCGCGCGTGTACGGATCCGCGCGGAGGCACACACGCGAGGATCGCGCGTACGTACGCGCGAGACTGCACGTGCGTGAAGTTACACGTGGCTGGGTGGGTATCTCCGATATTTATGGGCAATATTTCCGATTCAGCTGCCGCTATCGAAGCCCTTACCAGTTCAACATGTCCGCAATAAAAAACTGGATAAAATTATATCCACATCTCGCCACGGTTTCGACTCGCTGAAACTCGTCAAAAGTTATGGAGCGGGGATACGAGGAATTCTATTCTACTCCCTCCCGCTCTCCTCGCTTTTTTTCCTTTTTCCATTTTTTCCGTTTTTTCCTTTTTTTTTCATCCTCTCTCCCCTTTTTTCTTTTTTCCCCCCCATTTTTTTTTTTTTTTTAATATTTTGCGCGAAGCTCCGATGCGAGAATCGATCGATTTCGAGTCGATAAAGCGACTATTTCTACTCACCGCGAAACCGATTCTCTCTCTATTCGTTCCGGGAGAATCAACGGCAACGAAATAATTCCGCCACGAGAGAGAAACGGACGGAAAGGAAACTTTTCTCCCTTCTCTCACCCTTGTCCGAAGAAATCGCTGCAACTTTACTTCCGCCAACTTTACCGGCCATTTCGAATCTCTCTCTCTCTCTCTCTCTCTCTCTCTCTCTCTCTTCATCTCGCTAGCCTTCGCAAGCTCGCCAAGGAAGAAAAAGAATTCTCCACGCTCGAATCTCTCTCTTCGCCTCGCGACGCGTGACTCTCCGCCCCGACGCGTACGTAGTATATACACCTATCCGTAGGATAACGCGTTCGCGATGATTCGCGTATCGTCCCGAGTGATCCTTCCAGTCTCGCCGTCGGGGTTAAAGGATACGCGACAGGACACGGGGAAAACGCGGCGGCGGCGGCCTAGCCGAGTCGATTCGAAAGTCGAAGCGGAAACGTAACGCGCGACGATCGATCACGCAACGTCGAGACCGAGTTTCAAACGTAAAAATTCCAATTTGTTCTCGAACCGTGTGCGCCGTTAAAGCCACGACGAGCCAGAGAAACGCGTAATATATTACGAAACTTTGCCGCGAAGCTCGGATGTGGGGACCGAACGCTATATTATTCGAAAGTTTTCCACTCTGCGAAAAATTCTTAACTTATGGATTTCGGGCTCGAGAGAAACTACCGCGCTCTTGCCTCCTCCTCCTCCTCCTCCTCCTCCCCCTCCTCCTGCTCCAGCTCCTTCTTCGCGATACGAACGGAAGGAAAGTACACGCTCGCGAGTGCACGCGAATGCGCGTCACCGCGCGTCGTCTTCGTCGAGCGACAAAGTCGCGGAAACCTGGGCGAAACCGATCGATTGGACGCGCGATCGATTTCGCGAAACTTGGCGGTAACCTTTGACCAGCCTCTTTTCCCAGCTTGTTCCGTCTACCGGCGAATCGCGATCCGGCGATCCGGGTGATAAATATTCGCGACGCGTCGGTTCCGCGCGCCGGCCGTGTACTTACCGCGATTACGAAGACGAATCGAGCGAGAGATAGGCGCGAAGACGTAGAGCAGCGACGCGAACGCGAAGGCAGGTAGGAAGAAGACGGAGAAGCGCGAAGGAGAGGTACAGAGGCGGTGCGCAGGTGAAGAGAAAGTAGGGAATCGCGGTACCGGGGGTTGGGTGTAGAGAAGAGGTAGAGCAGGAGGAGGAGGAGAAGGAGGAGAAGGAGGAGGAGGAGGATGAGGTGACGGTGGAAGAGGACAGGGGACGCGAGTGTGTGGGGGGGGGGGGGGGGGGGGTGAGAGGGAGAGAGTGAGAGCACGAGGACGGGAGCGGCGGAAAAACTTTTTAAATTCGAGACAAAATGCTAAAAGTTCCCCGAGGCCATGCATACGAAGCGGGAACCAGCGAGAAAAAGGAGCGAGGACGAGGCGAGTGGAGGGAGGCAGGCAGCGACCATTAACATAAAACAGAATGTGGGAAAAGCAAATATTGTGATAAAAAATAATAATAATAGGAGGCCGAGCGGAGA
>NW_016908738.1:561854-563494 GCF_001483705.2 Eufriesea mexicana | reverse complement strand
GCGCCCAACCCCTGGGGACGATGCGGAACGACGGATACTTTGGCTCCGCGAATGCCGTCGTTCTCTTTCTCTCCTTCCCCCCCAACCGCTCCGCCAACCCCCCTTGTGCCCTCTTTCTCCGCCCTCCTCCGCTCTCCTGCACCCTCCTGCACCCTCCCGTCTCCGTCTAGCTGCTCGTATAAATACAAGTATACGCTCGGAGTTTTCCCCGGGCATTTATGAAACTCATTCGGCTAGAACTAACTCTAATAATCGTTGAAACTAATGCTCTCTTTCGAGTACGTGTGCCACCACTACGAATCGCCTGGCTCCTCAGCGCCGAGCGTCTTCTTCCTCGAGAGGGTAGCTAGGTGGGTAGGTAGGTGGGTGGATGGGTGGATGGGTGGGTGGGTAGGTAGATGGGTAGTAGAGAGAGGAGCTGGGAAACGCGAGACCCTCGCTGGAGAGCCGGCGGAGGACTCGACGGAATCGCGAAACGACCGGCCGTCGCGTGGTTTCCGGAAACGAATCCTCTATCCGACCTTCCGACGATTCCGCGAACCTTCGTACCGTTTAACGCGTACACCAGCCGCGCTAAACCCGAGCCGTGGCGCAGCTTTCGCGACGCGAGAGACCTTCCGACAAAGAAACCGCGTCGCACGGTCCTCGGATCGTTGGCCTCGGACAGGCGCGACGCGCGTCGTTCTCGAAAAAGGAGCAAAGGAAAAAGAAGGAAAAAAAAAAAAGAAAAAAAAGGAAAGGGAAAAAAGAAGGAATAAAGCGAGACGGAGGACGGGAAAAGGGCGAAACGGAACAAGGCTGTGGAAAAGTGGGAGGGTCGGAGGAGATGAGAAGATAGGGAGAAGGGTGGAGGGGGCGGCGAGGAAGAAAGAACGGAGGAAACACAGCGGCGTAAACCGTAACGATAACGATTATAGGCGCAGTTACCCTGGGACGTCCTTTCTTAACGATTACGCCGTTGAAAATTATTGCGCGTAATAACGCTCTGTCGTTATTACCGTTATTGTTATTATTATTGCTATTATTACGAGCGTTATTATTGCCGTTATTATTGCCCCCCGCTATTACTATTATTTATATTATTATTATTATTATTATTATTATTGCTATTATTATTATTATTATTTTTATCATCGCGGCTATTGTTATTATTATTATTATCATCATTGCGGGCGCAGGCGAACGGGTCGGAGGGCGAAACGTACGATCGACCGTTTAGAAATTCGCGCGATATTTCCGACCAGCGAAACGGCTCCTTGCCTCTCGCGCCGTTCGGAATTACTTTTGCCCGTTGCGAACTTAATCCGAGCACGGCGGTGGCCATTGCTTTACAAATTGACTTTTCCGGCCGCGCTTCTACGTCAGCAGCCTCGAAATCGAGACAACGCAGAGACGCGGCGCGCGCCTTCCAGCCGGATCTCGTTTTAAACGAATTCGCGATTAAATCTAGCGAATCGACAGGCACGCGAGTCTTCGAAGGGGATCTGTCAGCCGGAAGACTGGTCCGCCGGGGAAATTTTTTGTTTCCCCCCGATCATCACCGAAGAGTTTTACCCGTCGATCTTGCGGCCAGGATTTCGCTCGCTGCCCGTCGGCTAAACGCATTCCCGACGTTTTCCCGCTCTCTCTCTCTCTCTCTC
>NW_016908738.1:551447-561728 GCF_001483705.2 Eufriesea mexicana | reverse complement strand
CGACGAGACTCGTCTTGTTTCCACGTTTTCGCGTTTTCCCCCGCCGTTTATCCAAGCGTTCGAGGAAATTGGAAATATCGATGGAAAAAATCCGCCGAGCCTGTCGCGGCGCGCTGGGAGAGAAACGTCGACGAGAGACGACCGGCAACTCTCGGTCGCGTCCGAGATGCCGGAAACGCGGGGGTCAGTGCGCGATGATATCGGGTCAAAAAGAATAATTAAACACAGCCGCTGATCGGCGTGCCGCGTTGCCGGTTCTCTGACAGAGATTTATCGCGGTCCAGTACGCAAACCGTCGATTGTCTCCAATGATCGTCGGGACGCGTCGCGTCGAACGGGAAAGTTGTCTCTCGCGTTGTCGCGAATTCGGACGAAACGAAAAGAAAAGGAAAAGAAGAGGAGCGCGAGGGAAGAAACGAGCAATCCGGTTCACCGTGGTGGTACGCGCGCTTTCCGGTGCTCGGTCGCGTGGGGTGGTCGAATCGGCGTTGTCCTCGTAATCGCGCGATCGCGTGTCGACTCTGTCGTGTACGTGGAGGCAGACAAAAGAAAGAAAAGCGGAGAAAGAGGAGAGAGGGGAAAGCGCGCGATCGGATCAACCGCATCGGGGTTCGGTACTAACGACAAATACGACAAATACGACAAATACGACAAATACGAGGAATCCAGGAATCCGGGGGAACGAAAAAGCCCCGATACGACGGAATATTTGGGTCGATGTAAAATTACGGATAATTGCTCGGCCGGGCCGGCAGATGAGCGTAATTTAAGCACCCGCCTAGCGCGGCCACCCGCTAATCGATTACGAAATGTTTCTCGAGATCCCACGCGAGACTAACGAGATTTACGATCGCTGGATCGGTTTGCCCTTGCCGCATCCCCACTTGGCACGCTCTCGCATGAAACGTATTCGACGTTTAATTCGCTCGTAGACCGTTTCCATAATTGATCGGAAGCTAATAGATTTCGCGAAATCGCGATCGAGAAGGTAGACGCGCGCGTACAGGGGAAGGCGAAAGATGGAATCAAAGTCGGGATTTAACGGCGGAAAAGAGTGATCGCCGGACGGTTTGCCTATTTTCGGCAATTTCCGATTCGCAAATTGCTCGTCGAGGATTGCGAGCGGTGGAAGCGCGCGCGGCCCCGCGCGTTCCACGCGGCAAACTAGTTTTGTCCCTACTACTATTCCCATTCGTACGGGCAGTCGCCGCGAGATATTTCCTCGGATATGATAATCGCGCGATAGCTGTTATTATCTCGCGGGAGTGGCACGAGTCCTTCATCGTCCACGATCGCGACCACCGTGAGCACGACCGAGACTAGGAATCGCTTCGAAGCGTTGATTTTTCGAGGGAAAAAGCGGAAAACGGGAGCAGCGGCGTGAACCACGTGGAACGTCGCGTTGCCTCGTTCACCGTTTCCAGATGCGTATCGCGCGTTGAAACGTTACGGTGAAAAGATCTCTGGAAAACGATAGTTCTACTCGCGTGACGTGGTCCTCGACGACGTTAAAAGCGCGACTAGTTACGCACGCGTTACGCTACGCACGCGGTCCGAGTAACGTAATTACACGTAAGTCGCTTCGGACGATAATGCTTGCACCCTCGGCTCGCGTCTAATTGCGTATAATGCTCGTCGCAACGTTAACGCGATAATCGTTTAACAAATATTTGTATGCGGCTAATTGTCGCTGTTTATCGAGCCGCGTATCACCGTTTCATACTTAGATGGCGCGCTCGCGCCGCTTCTCGCGAACGCGCGTGCGCACCTGCGTGCAAGCCGCGATCGCAGAAAAATCCGTGCCAAACTGCGTCGTCTAGTTTTCTATACGTACAACCCGTGCGCAAACCAGTTACGCGTCAACGAGATTACATGAATATTTATATATTCTATACAATATCGTAATTTAATGAATCGTAAATGCAACTATCCGGAGCCGTAGTCGCGGCGACAACGACGACGACGACGACGACGACGACGACGAGCCATCGCTGGCACAGCCTTTACGATCGCGTCGTTCGGCTCGTCGTAAAAATACGAGTCGACGCGCAAAACGACGCGATGTTAAACAGAATAATTATTGTACGAATGTTTACGCACGTGTACCGATATTATTGTTACTCGCTATTTTAATGACACGCAAATCAAACTGTCCGACCAATTTCAACCGTTTCTTCTCCGCATTTTCAACGTAATCGTCTTTTACGAAAATATTTGTCTTCTTATCGTTTTATTATACTCGATCGCGTTTCGCGAAACAACGCCAAATCGATCTATCCGTTTTATTTGTCCGACTTTCGCGTCCGTTTCGCGACACGACCGATCAACGTGCTCGCCATCTTCTCTCCTAGAGATTACCAGAGAGAGAGAGAGAAATAGAGAGATGGAAAGAGAGAAGAAGACGCGAAGGAAGAGAGAAATAAAGGGATACGAGAGAACACGAGACTAAGGCTCCAGCACACGTCACAGATCGACTGTCCCGCGAATATCGAACCAATTAGCATAACGTTTTGGGCCAGGCAAAAGGCAGTAATTGTTCGGATGTAAACCGATATCTGCTTCTCGCAGCGCATCACTGCAAATGCATTCTCCCATTCCCGTTCTCATCCCCGTGCGTTTGTCTCTCCTCTCTTTTCCATGGCGTGCACGCTCGCACGCGTGTGCGCGACGGAGAACGCGAATGCGACGGAAAGGGAGAGCGAGAGAAGGTGGATTTTTCCATGGCGTGCACGCTCGCACGCGTGTGCGCGACGGAGAACGCGAATGCGACGGAAAGGGGAGAGCGAGAGAAGGTGGAAGGGAGAGAGAGAGAGAGAGAGAGAGGGAAAAAGGAAAGAGATAAAACATGGTATCCAGTTCAGAATATTCCGTGGCAAAGGGGATTCTGCGAGTGGAAAACACAACGAACGCTTAGCCCGTTCTCTGTCGCGCAACAGGGCCGTCCCCCTGCCGTCGCCGCGTGTTTCGAGTTAAAACGGCCGAGTACTCGTGTTTAGATATCGTTAAACCGCATTTTCGACACTACCATTATGTAAAGCACGTGGTGGAGGCCGATAAGTCGAACAATGGCGCGCGCTCGCGCCAAACGGGACGGGTCGGCGACTTTTCGACGCTCGTTTCTCTGCTCGCGTTCAAATTCCTCGCTCGCTCTCTCCACCCTTTTCCCCGATCATCGCGTCTTCTTCCTTCTTCCCTTTCGCCTCTTCCGCTCTGTTCGTCCCACTTTCCCTTTCTCGTATCGCCTCCGCGAAGCG
The DNA here is from genome assembly GCF_001483705.2 of Eufriesea mexicana. Lineage (NCBI taxonomy): Eukaryota > Metazoa > Arthropoda > Insecta > Hymenoptera > Apidae > Eufriesea > Eufriesea mexicana. The sequence goes on along the minus strand of NW_016908738.1, from coordinate 558,474 downwards.
GTCGTCGAGGGGGTCGCCGAGGGGGTGGCGCTGCAACCGGGCACGACCCGCGATCTCCGTCTCGGGCAACCGTGATCCGCTAGCGCGACCCCGCCAGTTCGTACGGTACAAAATAATACTTTTTACTACCGCGATCTTTACGATCCGTACTGTATCGAGTATAAAGAAGATAATAAAGGAAGACGCGCGTGGATAATGGCTGGTATCATGCGCGTATTACTCGCTGCATTACCATTTTTATTGCCGACTTTTTTTACGATCTACTTCTCTTACGAGTTAGCGCACGCCCGATCCGCGAACGTCGATCAAGGTCGAATTTATTTCCCGGCTAAATACACCTTTCGCCATCGCGGGATCCAGCTACGAGAACACCCAACGGATACCTTCGCGCGAGCAGAACTCGCGAGAATATCCTCGCGATTCGAAAGCTCGCCGTTTCGCTACCCGTTCCATCCGGCCGCGAGCCTCGGGAGGACCTTCCATCTCCGCAGCGAGACCACGAGCTCTAGGCCTTCGACCGGATTTTCTCGTTCCGAGGCGCCGGCACGCGCGCGGAACTCGTTTCACGCGCGCCGAACCATCGGGACGCGTTAACGCGCCGCCAATCATCCTTATCGCCGTGTTACCACGTAATTACCGCGACGTCTACGCTTACGTTTGTCGCTTTCGATTTCGTACGTTGAACCGGAACGTCAACGCGCCGCGCGTGTTCTTCGACGTCTAACGCCGGCCAGACGCGAATCCACCTTGACGCGTCGCGCTTTGCACCGTCCCCCTCTACAACCGTCGAGTATCCGCTAATCAAATCCGTTCCCGTTTCGCCGCGCCGACAATTCTTCCGGCCTCTCGGTGGACGCGGACGGCGACGACACGCAGCCGAGATCTCGAGGAGATCGAAAACGAGAGAAAAAGAGATAGAGAGAAAGAGAGAAAGAGAGAGAGAGGGGAAGAGAGAGGGCGGGCGACAAAGGGAAAGAAGCGTAAGCGCGATCGCGCGGCGACGTACGCGTCCCCGTATTCTCGATATAAATTGTAGCAGAAGCGCGCGGGCTCGCTATATACGTATAAGTATAGTAACGATAAATCAGGCGTATCGACGTGCTGCATAGAATTGCAAATGAGACGCTGCCATCTTTAAAATAAAAAGTTATAACCGTGAGCTCGCGCGAGCGCGCGGCCGTGCGCCCGCGCTCGTAAGTTTCGACGGTACGCGTCTAAGCGTGCACGTAGAAGAGTCCGCCGCGGTAGGCGTGCGCGCGCGTCCGTGAACGCGTTCGAGAGAGCGAGAGAGAGAGAGCGAGCGGAGGAGAGTGGAGGGGCCGGGAGAAGGAAGGAGAGCAGCGAAGAGCACAGGGCACGGAGGAGAAAGAGGGCGAAAGACGGAGAAAGAGGGAAGGAGAGAGCGTTTGTGCGCGCGAACGGCTAGTGTGCGGGTAATACATACGTTCTCCGGACAAGCAAGGAGAAAGAACTTAAAATGAATAATGTATCGTATATTTAATTCTATATATAAGTACCGGCGGCCGCGCGCTCGCGATCACACGCGCGCGCACACCGGCACACACCGGCGGCACACGGGGGAACGGACGAGCGGGTACTGCGCGCTCTCGCTTACGTACCAACGTACGTACGAAGCGGCGTAACCGAAGACGTAGGTGTCCCTCGTTGTCTCCGTCCTTCTTTTTCTCTCTCCGATTTCTACCCGCGCGGCTCTCTTCGCTCGCGTATTTGCCTCCGTTTCGCGGACGCTGTACAGCCGTACAGCCGTACAGCCGTAGAGCCGTAGTAGAGCCGTAGTAGAGCCGTGCGTGTAGGGGTAGTAGGTGCAGGGGACGTTGCACGCGCGCGTGTACGAGGAGCGCGCGAGCGCGTACGCTCCCGCGGAGCGGCTCTCTCTCGTCCCTGTGTTTCTCCTGACGAGAATGAAGTAGCATATTTTCTAAGCGGAGGTCGTGACGAATCGACTTTCCAGTTGCCGACCAGAACGATACAAAAATATTTTACCCGGGGCGCGCCACGAGAGAAATAACAGCCTGGTAGAGAATAACTATCATTAAATTATTATCGATCGATAAGCGCCTCGTTATTGCCGGCCCGAGAGTCTTTTTAATCCGCCGGATGAAGTTCCTCTCGCCGGTGAAAAAGCGCCAGAACTACCACCCGATCTTTTTTTCCCTCTTTTTACTTACTTCCCGGAAAATTATCCTCGTTAAGACGTTGCTCCGATCGCGTTGACAGGCAATCTTTAATTAGAGTCGAATTCGATTGACCGACACTCGACGACGACGGCGACGACGACGACGACGACGACGACGACGACGACGACGACGACGAGGACGACGACGAGGAGAACGACGACGACGACGTCGACGCGGTCTCGCCACCGACCAATCCCCGCCAACGGTATGTAATCGTTCCTCTTTCCACCTTCCTTTCTTCCTCCTTCCTCCACCTTCTTCCTCTTCCCCGTCGATACTCTTTAACCGCCACCACCACCCTCCTATCTCCTTACGCCACCCAGCCATCCCTCCACCGCTTTCGCTCTCGCGCTCTCTCGCTCTCTCGCCCAGTTTCGCACTCTCGGCGTCGCGTCTATGTACAATCGACACCGCGGATCGACCATAGTTACCGCAATGAAACACTATACGTTTGTTAATAATGCCGCACGGTTCGACGTTTTACGACCGCCGAGGTATACGGCCATTTTCTCGCGCGATATTTTTACCTTTCCGCCGAGAAGCGAACGGGGTCGCGTCTCAGACTCGATCGCCACGCGACGGACGAGCAACGGCGAACGCCTAAACGCGTTTCGCCATTTTTTCGCAAACCACCCTTCGCCGCGAAATCGGGATGACACTCGATCGCCGGAAAAAACGATCGCGGGACGCGAGAACGAAATGAGAACCGCTTTGTTTTATTCGATAGAGGGAAGCGTGTCTCGCCGTACGGTCGGCTCGAGCTGGCGCGTGACGTAACAATATAAATATGAGCCGCGCATTAACAAATTCCTTTTAATCTTATCGTTTACAATAAATATTGATACGAAACTTTGGTTGCGCTATCGTCTCCGCGCGATACTACACGTAAAATAATATAATTCGCCTAATCTCCGTCTAGCGAGAGCGGCCATGAATCGCGCGGAGTCTTATCTCGACGAAATAACTGCGCAATTAGCCTGCCGCGCGCGCGCCGCTCTACCCAAACTTAACGTCCGTGCAACGCGAGGCTCTTCTTCTTCTTCTCCATCTCCTCTTCTCCTCCTTCTCCCCCTTCTCCTCCTTCTCCACCATCGCGGCTCCTCGTCGACGGTTCCGTCGCTTCCGACCGGACGACGTCGACCAAGGATCAAGACCACGACCACGAAGACGAAGAGGAAGACGACGAAACCGAACACGATCGCGAGGAGAAGAATTCGGTCCAAGATACACACGGCCGGTATTATTTCCAACCGTCTCATTATCCGTCAGCGAAATTATGCCACTGCATAGTAATTACATCGGAAGGGAGCATAGGCGGCGGCGAGTCGTTTCACGGCCGAGTCACCTTGACGAATATTTTCCGCCGCCGCGCATTTAGAGACGGTCGGATCTCAGGGTGATTCGCGACGAGTACGCGAGAATTTCGCGATCGGATCTTCTGCTACGAACTCGGGGTGAGTCCGCAAAGATGCGCGAGGTCGAGGATCGCGAGGCGGCAACGGAAACGGAAACGGAAAAGAATGGCGAATGGGAAGAAGCCGAGGTGGAGCGGAAGATGGGGTACGGGAGAACCGGTGAAAGAAGGGAGCGTGGTCGTGGCGATCGGGAAGAGCGACGAGCGCGAGGATCGTAGCTTTAGTCGTGGCGGTAGGTTGGTTGAGCGCCGCTGCATTAATAATATACGATACCCGTAATGGCATCGGGCGTATACGAACGTATATATTGTATAATAACTTCCAAGGCCTTATAAACGTTTATTATTTACCGCGTAACGTAATGGCAAACGGGTCCCCACTTCTCAGCGGCCGTTATTAAAAATAATACTGTAACGTTCATGCGCGAGCTTCCCCCGGCCCCTCGCGCGAAATTATTGCCTGCTGGATTTTCGACGCGAGAGTAATTGCCCGCGCGTACGCTCCGCGCTGGACCAACGCGTCCAGCAGCCGGAAACGCGTCGCGCGACCCACTCGCTTCTCCTTTCTCGTCTCTCCCGTCAAGGATACCCAAGGACGGCGAATCCGGGACGACGCGTCGGCAGCGTGGCGGACGTCCGACGCGGAGGTGTCTCTCGACGGAGTACGCACCGTCGACGTCGTCGTCGTCGTCGTCGTCCGCTCCTCGACTCGATCTCGAGACGGAGAGAGGGAAGGGGGGGGAGAGAGAGAGAGAGAGAGAGAGAGAGAGAGAGAGAGACTCGCGGCGCATCGCGCTGGAACGAGAATCGTGGCGAAGGTCGATCCGCGACATTCCATTAAACCGTTCGAATCGGAAAACGCTTGGAGAGAACGGCACACGCGTCGGCGTGAAGAGATAAAAGGCGTACGGGCGCGGAGACTGGTCGCGGTGGAGAGATCGGGACGTACTCGCGGATGGGTATATGCCCCGTAACCGATTACGTCCGTCGTTTGGTCGGGACAACGAGGGAAATTCGAGGTCGGCTGGCGGCGTGGAAAAGGCGAATTCCGGGTGGAACGGGATTTGGAAAAAATATCGCGGAGGATCGGTGCGCGATTTCCAGTTAACCGGGATGTTGGAAGTTGGTCGGAGAGGCCGCGAAAGCGGCTCGAGCCAGCTCGAGCTAGCTCGTCCGCGGTGGATAGAACGTTTGATTTGCAGGAATCGATAAAAATCCGCGAGATAAAAAACTCGGGAATAAAAAATGGTTCGCAGTCGTGGCCAACCGGAAAGCAGAGATCGAGGAGGGGAAGGGAGAACGACGCGGCAAGTGGAGGAGGACGAGGAACAGGACGAGCAGGGATAATCTGATTTTCAGCAACTTTATACGTTGCGCTTCGATTAAAATCCAGCCACCGTGCAGGGCCAATACAGTTACGCCGCTTGTGCCCTCTTCCTGCTGCCGTGCACCTGCACCACCTTTCCTGCTGCTCTCCCTCTCTTCCTCTCCCTCTCCGTCTCTGTCCTCCTCTTTCTTCCATTTTAACGGCAGAGACGAATCCGCCAGAGTTGTACGCGTTTGCGTTCTCCTTCCATTCTTCTTATCTTTTCCACTCTTTCTCTCTCTTCTCCTCTCTTTTTTCCTCCACTTTTCTTTCTCTCCTTTTTCGCGGAGAAATCCAGCTCCATACCGGCAATACTCCGGAAGCGATCGTTTACCGGCCGATCCGTACCGAGACCCGACCGGGCCCGTGATTACGCGCGCAACAACTCGCGGCGATCGTAAACCCCGTAAGAAAAGCGTAAAATTCCGTTCCCCGCTGCTCGCGGATACCACCGCGGAGTAGGAGGACAGGGAGCGCGGAGGAACCGCCAAACATGAGGAAGAAAAGGAAGAAAAAGAAGAAGCAGAAGCAGAAGAAGAAGAAGAAGAAGAAGAAGAAGAAGAAGAAAAGACGGAGCAGCGAGTGTACGTACGCGCGTTATTGAAACGCAAATCACGTTGCGCAACTGGCTGCCGTAGCGGGTCCGATCGGAATGTCTTGCATTAATAAAATATGAAGTATAAAAAGTTATTAAAAAGAGTAACGAGGAATTTAATGTTTATTCATATCCGAGCGAAACGGATGGCCGGCGAGCGGATAGGCGGCGGGGCCGCGATTCTCCGCATATTAAAAATCGTAAATAATCGTCCTACGGCGATAAAGTCTTTACGATCACGACCAAACGTTCGATTCTAATTCGCCACCGGTAAGCTCGCTCCCTCTCGCTTTTGTTTTCCGCGCGTTTCCACGCATTTACAACGAGCTGTACACGCGCTGACGTGCACGCGATTTCGCGAATCGACCGAGCCGAACGGACGAGTTTTCGGCCCTTCGACGTTCCGCGTTAATTTCATTTTCGACATTCGGGTCGCCGCCGGCGAACGGCGAACGGCGAACGGCGAACGGCGAAAACGGTGGACAAAACGATTTACTCACGTGACGCGACTGTCAGCGGACACCTCGCTCGCTCGCAACGAAGACATTCCATCGTGGAGTACTCACCTGTAACAGAAAGAGAAAAGGATCGATCGATTAATCGATGATCGATTAACGGACGCACGCGCGAGAAAAGGACGAAACGACGATGACGGTGACGACGACGAGAACGTCGACGCGTCGCGACAACGGATCGCTGTCGCTGTCTATAGTTTCGCCTACACGCTCGGAAACTCGACAGTGGCTCGTACGACCTCGAGGCAAATATACGTATAATATTGCGCAGAAATAATAAATTACGGTGAAACGCGAACGGGCGTAAATATGTATTAACGCAATTATGTATTACGCGCGCGCGCTGGATTTCTCAACTAGCGACCAGCGCGCAACCAGCGTGTAACCATCGCCGGCTGAAATCGTTTTCATCGGCCCTCGAAACCTATTCCGTAATCCCCGCCGCGCTTGTTTTTCCTCCCGTCTTTTCCCCGGCTAACTTTATCGCGAGTTTCCTCCGTGTCTAGCCGCGCAGACATTGGGAAATCGGTGGAGCGCCGGCGTATTACCTCGCCTATTACCACGGCCGTACGTACAAATTCTCTCCTCGCGTCTACACTTTGTTCCCATCGATCCGATCGATCCCAAGCTTTCCGTCCACGCGAAAGAAAGAATCGAAAACATCCTAGAATTCGAAGAAAGATGATAAAACGCGCGCGGGGCTCGAAGGCCGTCGGGTAGCTGCGATTAATCGGCGAAAAACTGACGTCGGACGAGCCATAAATTACCAAGCGATCCTTGGCGCCAGCGATTATTTATAGCTGACCTCGAAGTACCGTGTACTGGTTCAAACGAAATTCCGTGATTCGTGGGAATACGAAACCGAACGAAGAAGTCGTAACGACAACGGGCGGGCGCGTTGCCACGCGCGTTCCCGACGCTCGAAACGTCGCCGTAATC
>NW_016908738.1:546362-551430 GCF_001483705.2 Eufriesea mexicana | reverse complement strand
GGGGGGGGGGGGGGGGGGGGGGGAGTAAAAAGGTGAAACGGAGAAAGAGTTCGGAGTGCGAATAAAAACGAGCGGGATCGGACGAGGGCAACGCGCTAGACGACGAAACAGGGGGTACGAGTAGAAAGGCGGGTCGCGACCGGCCTATCGAAGCGCGATTAAAATATAAAATGGGTTTCGAGGATTCGGACGGTGTTACGCACCGTTTCAATTATTGTCGCCCGGCAACTACGCGCAATTTTTGTTGCCACGTCCGATCGCGGCTTTTCGTTCATCTCCACCCTGTCGGCGCCGAGCCCCGCGCGCTCCGCGCCAACTCCCTGCCGTCCCTGTCGGCCGCGTATACGTCTCTTCGCGTATCTCTCGATTTTTTGCGAGTTCCGATTTTTCCGCCTTTTTTACCAGAGCCACAAAACGGCGCAAAAATCCGATACCGTTTTGCGGAGCCCGGATTAGCGGCAGATCGCGCTACCGATTTGGCCGCGCGCACCCTCTACTACGGGTTCGATGAAAAAATATTTGATTTTTCCTTTCTTTTTTCCTCCCTCGTTGTCCCACCTCCATTTCCACCAAGTCCGCGTCACCCCCTGGATCGCGCGCGCGCGTCCACGAATACTTCGCCCGGCCGCGCCGTGTCCATCCAGTTTCGTCAAAGACCTTCCCTCCTCCGCTGGAGACGCGCGATTTCGTCGAGCGGACGCGAGCTCCGGTCGATAGAAAGAGCGACGCGAGATAGCCGCGGGCCGTCGCCTCGTTTAAAGTCAACCGAGCAAGCTTTTTCGTCGACGAACGGTCGTCGTCGTCGAGGCAGGAGAAGGACCAACGCGGCTGCGAGTTGGCAAAACGAACGATGGAAGAGGGAGCACGGGGTCGCGAGTAATCCTCGGAGATCGGATGGTCGAAACGGACGAAACGAGGGAGCCGCGATTCTCGATTCGCTCGGTGCTACGAGTTCAAGAGCGCGTCGCGCGCGCGATACTCGCGGCACTCGCGGAAAGGGAAAGAAAGAGAAGAGGAGAAGGAGGAGGAGGAGGAGGAGTTGGAGAAAGAGGAGAAGGAGGAAGAGAAGGAGGATAGGGACGCGAGCTCGTCGACGCGCGGAAAGAATCTCGAGCGAAAAGCTCACTCGAGATGCCGCGAAAACAATGTCGAGGGTGGCCCGAGATATACCTAATTGTTGAGAGTACAGCCGGCGTAGAAGGAAAAAAAGGTGCCGGAGAAGAGGAAGAGAAAGGCGGAAGAATGAAAATGACACCGACTTCTCTCGAGCCCTTCCTCTAACCCCCGGCCACGGGGCCCCCTACTACTCCCCCGTTCCCTTACCCTTTTCCGTTTCGCTCCTCCTCGTCGCACGCAGCCACCTTTGCTCGTCTCTCCGACGACCGCCGTCGCCGTCGCCGTCGCGGCACCCCGACGCCCCGCCATGGTCCGTCTTCGCTCTCAACCCCTGCTCTCTCATCCCCGACCCGCCCCGCCACCTTGCCGGCACACTTGCTTTTTATCGACGGCGTACTTTAACCCTCGAGCCGCGGCAGTGGGTGGAGGTCGGACCGCGCGGAGGAAGGGCGCGAGAGGAACGGAGGTGGCGACGATAGAGGACGAGAGAGCGGATCGCGAGAGCCGAGGGAGAGCCGAGGACGGAGCGAGGACGGTTGCCGGCTGGTCGAGGGTACGGTCGGGGCATTAAACCCATTTAAATATAACCAATACCAGGGTGCCTTCTACCCTCGGTTATGGATGATTTTTACCGTTCATTTGAATAACCCGTAAGCTGCATCGGCCGCTCGCAGACCAACACGCACCGAGAACCAACACGGACGCGTATTCTCGAGTATCCTTTTCTCCCTTTTTCCTCTTTCGCTGCCTCCTCCACCTCCAGCAGCTCCTCTGTGGCCGTTGGCATCGGTTTCTCGCGACGAACGTTTCGCGGTTCGCGCGTGCGAGTTTTTCGGACGCGGCCACCGGCGTGGATCGGTAGTGGCGGCGCGCGAGGTTCGTAGCAACCGGACGGAAGAAGAAGGTCGCGCGCGTACAACGGGCCAGAGAAGAGATACGGTGGCCCGATAGCGGAGGATAGACACGGAACGTGTGGGGCAAAGAGAGGGAGAGAGGAGAGAAAGCCGCCGGTACTCGTGTAACGCGCGACGACGGCAGCGGCAGCGGCAACAGCAGTGGCCGTGGCCGTGGCAGCGTGCATGGCTGTGGCCGCAGCTGCGACGTAGCGCGCTATCGCGGCCGCATCTTCGCCTACACAACGACGACGACGTACGCGCGCGCCAGAGGGGCACGACGATTCTCCCCGCGATAATTTCGCGAGATAGAAGCGGCAGAGGTGGACGGGGAGAGAGGAAGGTGGGTAGAGAGAAGCGACGATCGGTCGGAGAAAAACCACCGAGCGTGTACGTACGTAGGTACGCTCGTCGGCGGTGGCGGCCTGGCGCTGCACAAAAACCGACCACGACGTGGGAAGGGTACGAGCGCGGCGTGCGTACCTACGACGATGCGTCGGTGCGCGCGCGAGTACGAGTGGAGTGCAAATATCGGCCGGCCGATAATGCGAGGTCAATTCTCTCTCCCTCGTTCTTTCTCTCCCACCGCGCCTTGGCTGTTCAAACCTCTCGACGTTCCCTACGGCGTTACTTCCAATCGAGGAGTCATAGAGGAACGGCTCGAAATTGGAGCGAAAACCACGCCGTGTTGGCTCGCGCTCATCGCCTCCCGGAAGGAAGTAAAACCTGGTTAACGGGGACGTTCACCGTTCGGACGCGGCAGTAGTAGCAGTGTGTAGTATCGGTAGTAGCAGTAGCAGTAGCAGTAGCAGTAGCAGTAGCACTGGCAGTAGCGGTAGTGGCAGCAGCCGGGGGAACGCGCCACCACCGCGCTGCATTTTCTCCCCTTTCCTTGCCGCGCCGTTTTATCGAGAGGACTCGATCGACTCGATCCGGCCGACTACTATTCGCACACCCCGACCTTCTCTCCTCTCCTCTCCTCTCCTCTCCTCTCCTCTCCTCTCCTCTGGACGCTCGGCAAAGAAAAGAGAAACGACGGCTCGCTCGCCGCTCTCTCTCTCCCTCGTCCCGTTCCGATTCGAGAGCGGAGAAAAAGCGTTTTCCATCGGTGGTCGGAACGAAATTATGGAGTCGGACTGAACCAAGGAAAAACAAAGAGCCGACTAGGGAAGCTCCGCGAGAAAAAATCCAGCTCGTTCTCCCCCTGACCGGGGAGAGTTGGTCGTCCAAACGCGAACACGCGATCGGCTGCAGCGCGGACGCGACAAAAGTTTTTCTCTCTCTCTCTCTCTCTCTCTCTCTCCGTGCAGACCCTAGTTGACTCTCTGCCATTTCCGAGCTAACGTGGACTACCGCTGCTCGTCCAATGCCTCGTTACCCTAGCGATCGCTCAGCCACGTTTGTTCGCACGGTTTTTAATTAAGTACCGCGAGAAGACGACGACGACGACGACGTAGACGTGGCCGGACCGCGTATTCGATTGATATCGACCATCGCGGCGAACCACGAGCTGCGTTTCTCCGCTATATAAACCGTCGAGTACGAAATACGCGCGACAGTTTTCGACCATCGTCCTTTTCCACGCTCGAGAGCGTGTAGCCGACCGCGACACTCGTCGTCGCGTGCAAATTTATCTATCGCGCCCGCCAAACGCGACCACGTGCCACCCTCGTCCGACGTCCAAAACCGTGTCGCGAATTAAACGAGTCGCGTCTAATCGACGATGACCGCGGATAGAATTGCTGCCAAAGTAGCGCGAAACCGAGACCACCGGGAATAAACGCGCCGTTTCCTGCGTTTCGTTCGTTTCGCGGTCGAGAATCTCGCGTTTCGAAGAAGAAAACGCTCTTGGCACGATCGAACACGGCTGAATCCCCGACACGGATCGGACAACGATTCCGACCGACGAAGCGGTGAAACGGCGGATTTACGAAGGGAGCGAATGCAAAGGGGGGTGTCGGGGCGGAGAGGGAAAAACGGGGCACGCGACGAGTGACCGGGTGGAATCGCGATCGTAACCGTAAACGTAAAGCCGAAATGATAAACGCAACGGGAATACTTAATGGCGCGAGGCGAAACGAGAGCGAGAGGAACGAGCGCGCGCGCGTTTATCGCGGCTCGCGCGTATTTCGTGGCCGCCGAACGATAGGGACGCGAGGGTCGGAGGCAGCTATCGTTTCGGCCCTCTACGGCCGCGTCGATGCTCGAATCGTATTTATCATACGCGCTCGATCGTACAGCCGAGTTGGACATCGGATCGGCCATCGGCCGTAGATACCGCGCCGCGCACACACGCTCCGCGTTGCTCGATACCCGCGCGAAATCGTCACTTTAATTGGCCGTTCTTCACCGACCGTTTTAACGACCGATCTCGTTCACGCACCTCGATCGTTTATTTTCGATTCCATCCTCGTTCCTCGGCTTATCCGCGACGCGTCCCGATCTTTGTCGCTTCCGATCGGTTCCGGAACAAACGGAACGGTAAAAACGGGGGGACGAAAATACGAAAAAAAAAAAAAAAAAAGGGGGGGAAAAACGAGAAGGAAGGAAAAGGAAAATAACCCACAGATTTTCCTTCTTTTTCCGGCGTTTTTTTTTTTCCCCTTTTTTTTCCCCCTGAATCTAGTTGCGTCGGTCGTTGTCGGACGAAGAAACGGTCGTTAACCGACGATTCGACCGTTGGCGCGACGAGGGTTCCGGACAAAAGAAGCATCGACGAGCGATCGTAGACGAGACAGGGCAAAAGGAAGTCCGTGGGTGCGTAGACGAGCCGGGACAGAGAACGACGCGAGACACGGTATAGAGAGATCGGCAGCATCCATCGCAGCCGGTAGCTGGCAGGAAGGATCGTTTTTTCAGCGGTACGATGCCGGAATCGATAACGCCCGAAGTCATTCGACAGTCATCAGAGGCCCCCGTTAGCACGGGCAGGGACTGGCACCCTCGCGTACCCGTCATCGTCCTCCTCGAGCTCATCCACAACCTCGTCATCGCGCTCGTTGTGTCGCGGCACAGCTGCAACGGTGGCGGCAGTAGGAAACGCGGTGATGGCCGTGGTC
>NW_016908738.1:504814-546349 GCF_001483705.2 Eufriesea mexicana | reverse complement strand
CGGTTCAGCGTCATCGCGTTGTTCCCCTTACTCGCAACGGTCGCAGTCCTAGCACGGCGTCGTCGACGTCGTCGTCATCATCGTCATCGTCATCGGGATCGCGATCCGTGAGAAACGCGCGGCACCCGAGAGAGAGAGAGAGAGAGGAGGAGATAGAGAGAGGAGGCGGGGGGTGTCGTATGGGTAAGCTCAGGGATAGGATAACTGGGAGGAAGAACTAGGCGGAGGGAACGATGGAAAGCGGAGGATGGGGACTGGTAGGAAAGAGGGAAATGGGCAGGGGGAGGGCAGGTGGAAGGGGGAAGAGAAAGGGGCAGGAATGGTACCGGGGGGATGGGGACCTGGGCGAGAGATAGACGAAGGTTGCGGAGAGGAGGCGGAGAGGAGGAGGCGGTCGAGGGGAGAACGGGGGTTGGCGTTGTAGGGTTCGGTGGATCCCGGTTCTAGAGCCCTCGCCTCTCTCTCGCTTGGCAGGATGTAGGCGTATAACAATGACAAACCGTGAAACAATGCTGGGCGCCACTGGAAAAATTCCAAAAAACGCGAATAATAAAAATGAGAGCTCGCGTTGTGGTGGTGGCGGCGGTGAGACAAAAAAAATGGGTAGAAGGGGGCGGGCGAGGGGGGGAGGGTGGAAAAAATGTAAAAGCCCCGGCGCGCAGGGCGCTTCGTCGGGGACAATACGCGGCGATGAATGCCTATTATATTTATCTGTAACAGGCGTTCCATAAAGCAAATAACACAGAAGTGTAGCGAGGAAAAAATCGGGCTTTTTTTTCGACGCGGCGCAGTGCCGCGAGGGCTCGCTCGACGAAAAAAAGAAAAAAAAAAAAAAAAAAAAAAAAAAAAAAAAAAAAAAAAGAAAAAAAAAAAAAAAAAAAAAAAAAAAAAAAAAAAAAAAAAGGAAAAAAGAGAAGCAAAAGCAAGGGCGGAAAAGGGGACAAACGAAAATTCCAGTCCTATTCGAGGTTCGTCGATCCACTCTCTGCTCTCTCGGTGTTGCGCGCTCCGTTCGGTTTTCCGTTCCCTCTCTCGTTTCGGCGGTTCTCGCCCGGTCGCGCGCGCCAAGGACCTGCCAAAAGCGCCGCTTTCCGTGCCTTCTCTCTTCTCCCCCGTCCCGTGTAACACTCGCGCTCGTTTCGCACCCCGTTCCACGAACGTGAGCGCGCTCGCGCGCTTTCTTTCCGATTTCCCTCGCCAACGATTCAACCACGCGCTCGGGTTCTCGACGTAGCTCGGACGTAGCAGCCCCTTTCTCCTCCATCGTTGCTCGCTCGCGTGATCCACCGGGATCTAGCTCGATCTCGCGAATCGCGTGTACCGATCGGAGACGATCACGCGACGATCAAAGGGAGGATAAACGCGAGAGACGCGCGATAGAAATTCCGCGAATGGAATAACGCGGCGAACGAGGAGCGAGCGAAAGGAGAACGAGAGAAAAAGAAAGAGTAGAGAGAGAGAGAGAGAGAGAGAGAGAGAGAGAGAGAGAGAGAGAGAGGGAGAGCGCGGTAGAGAAACGGAAGGAAAGGGCGAAGCGACGGTGTGTGCCAAAAACTATAACCTGTTGCACACGGCGTCACGAAGCCCGAAAAACGCCCCTAGCCTCGTCCCTTCTACTCACCCCCTTAACCTTCCGCCCCTGTGTCAAGCCGAACTTTTCGCGGCACCGCGTTAAACCGAAGAATTTCTCGATGTCGGATACTCGATATCCCGATATTCGCGATATCGAGCTATCGGCTACGCTCCACCGTACACCACCGCGTTTCGCATTTTCTACTTTTTGCCGGCCGATGCATTTCCCCGTGTAAAAAGAGCACCGCGAAAAAGGCGAAAAAAGAGGGAGAGAGGGAGAGGATGGGGCTATGTATCGGCGAATACGGCCACCCCGTGTTTTCGGCGAAACGATCGAATAATCGACGCGACATTTGCGCGTCAAGATTCTCTCTCTCTCTCTCTCTCTCTCCCTCTCTTGTTCGCGTTTCGCGTTTCGAAAAAGCGTTCTCTCTTGGTTCTTCCCTTCGCTGTTCGCCACGGCTGTTCGCCACGCGAAACGACTGGAGCGTCGCCTCGATTCGCGAAACTCGGTTAAATCTGTTAGCGGACCGTGCCGCGAGCAACATTCGCCTCGGTATGCATCGAGGTTGCAACCGCGCGCGACTCCTCCCGTTTCTTTCTCCTTTTTCTTCCTTTTCTTCTCTGCCTTCTCCCAGCCGCGCGCCGTGCTCCCACTCCTTCCCTTTTCCTCGCTCTCTCTTTCTCTCTTTCTCTCTTTCTCTCTTTCTCTCTTTCTCTCTTTTTCCGTTTCCCGTGGCATCGTGTCTCCAGAGTGGGGCGAATATTTTTCTCGTAAATCGACCGCTCCTCGATCGGTATTCTTGGCTTCCCCTCTCCGCGAGTCGCATATCCCGTGGGTTCCTTCTCTGCCGGCGGCAGAGTGGAGCGCGCACGCACGCACGCACGCACGCACGCATGCACGCAAGAAGGCACCAAGCCAGCTATCCAACCAGCCAGCCATCCAGCCAGCCGCCAGCCAGCCAGCCAGCCAGCCAGGCATATTCACGTGTATTTTTATGAAATCATTGTTTCGAATGACAATACACCGGGATGAGCAGCGCACAATGACTGCATCGACGGAGATGCAGAGGTAGAGAGACCATGCTGCAGACCGGAGACGGAGGTGGATAAGCAGCAGAAGGGAAAAAGAGGGCAGGAGAGGGTGCTGCTACGCGCTGCAAGAAATCGGAGGAAGGGGAGGCTTATACGACCGCGTCTACGCACACGTGGACGCACGCGATATGCACTTGGTTGTCACGGATCGTTTCTACGCTGATTCGTTCGTTCCTACGTTTGCCCGTTCGTTCGTACGTTCGTTCGTTCGCTCGTTCGTTGGTTCGTTCGTTCCTACGTTCGTTCGTAGATCCGTCCTCGCTCGCTCGCTCGCCCGTCCGTCCGTCCATCCATCCGCTGGTACGTACGTACGCGTATATATACGTACGACGGTTCGTTCGTTCGTTCGTTCGTTCGGTTCTTTGTGATGACTGTCGATGAAACGATGACATATTTTTCCGGCTTTCACTCCCGGCGTGCCCCGCGGCTTTTCCATTCACGCTTCCTCGCTTCGTCCCTCTGTTTCTCGGCCGTGGCCACGCGGATGCACGCACGGACGCACGCGCATTCGCGATGCCTCGGGTGCAATATCGCCTCCTCCCCGCGCTCCCGCATCCACGCGCTCCTCTCTCTCCTGCCGTCTTCCTCGCTACCGCATTTTCCACCCTCCCTCCCGCCTTCCCTGTCTCGTTAAACCGTTCAACGACTTTTCTTTCCCCTTCGTTTTTCGAGCATTCGTAACAAAACGCGCGCAAACGCGCGTCTTCCTTCTGGACGCGACGCACCGGCCGGAAAAGACGCGGCGATCGTGGAAAAAGGAACGGCGAACGGACGGATTGACCGGGGAAATTAAATTGGCGACGAGCGGACGGCCGCGATCGCGTAGGACCCCGCGCCCGGTACAAATGGACGGGCGCGTTGTTGTTGGTTGGTGGATGGAGGGTGGTCCGTGGACGCGTCACGAGATCCCGTAATCTAGAGCGAGAAGATTACGTCGCATCGATTTCGCTCTCGGCTAAGAGCGATTCCATCGATACGGCGGAAAACGAGGGCCATAGGCAGGGATATACTTTTTTTTTATATACGATAAACGAAATAAAACGTCGATCTCGTAAAGCCGAGCGGGTACAATAAAACGGACACGGGAAATCTGGCGGTACGGTTGCACATTCGCGGGATACAGTCTCTGCACGTACATCCGAGAATTATACGTCTGTCGCGCTCTCTATGGGAGAGCCGAGTACTCGCAGCCTCGCGTATTGTATGTCGATTTTTTATCGTCCCATTTATTTGTACCGACCTTTATTAAACGATGAAAACTTTATTGCTAATTGCCGGGGGCGAAAGGGTTTTTATGGATGCTTGCCCGGCCGCGTTTTCATTTCGATTCCAGGAACATTCCGTATAGGCTCTCTCCGGCTATGGCCAACTCTCGCCACCCCTCTCGCCCCCCACGGTCACCCCCGTTTGCCATCGACCGCCATCGCGCGATATCGAACCGAGCGGACCACGATCTTCCCTCTGCACCCTTTCCTCGATCCCGCGAGAAACGTCGTTTACGAACGGCCATCGAATATCCCCACGAATCATCCACGCATCGCCGTCCTCCTAAACTAGCCTGCGACGCAAACGCCTACGACCCGGTGATTTTTGCTGAATTTTCAACCCCCCTTTTCGGTTCGAGGGAAAAAGCACCGGCGATAAATTATCCGACGGGGAGGGGCAGACGAAATTAGACGAAATCGTGGAAGAACGAATCGCTGGAGAATCGTCGACGACGGATCCGAGACGCGGTGGGCGAATTGGCGCCCCGTTTCTAGCACCGCGTGCACGAGCTGGCGTTGCCCCGTCCCGCGGTTACAGCGACTGAACACGGCCGATGGACGCGGGGCAATTTCCAGCCGAGGCTCGGACAAAATTTACGACCGGTAATACGCGAGCGCGAAATATACGTGGAAAAATAATAATTGTAAAAAAGTTGGCCGATGCGTGCACGCGTGCGCGCGCGCGCGCGCGCACGCGTGCGCGCGCGCGCGCGCGCACGCGTGCGCGCGCGCGCGCGCGCACGCGTGCGCGCGCGCGCGCGCGCACGCGTGCGCGCGCGCGCGCGCGCACGCGTGCGCGCGCGCGCGCGCGCACGCGTGCGCGCGCGCGCGCGCGCACGCGTGCGCGCGCGCGCGCGCGCACGCGTGCGCGCGCGCGCGCGCGCACGCGTGCGCGCGCGCGCGCGCGCACGCGTGCGCGCGCGCGCGCGCGCACGCGTGCGCGCGCGCGCGCGCGCACGCGTGCGCGCGCGCGCGCGCGCACGCGTGCGCGCGCGCGCGCGCGCACGCGTGCGCGCGCGCGCGCGCGCACGCGTGCGCGCGCGCGCGCGCCCTCTCGTCGCGGCAGTTCGGGGCCGCGTAAATCAACGGGCGCAACAACTAACGCGAACGCCCGAGTCTTCGAGGGCAATTTCGACGCTTCTATTATTCCTTTCCGTGCGCCCTTGCCTCTCCGACCCTCTGCCGCCCTTCTCGTTATACCATTATTTCTGTGTTTTACGCTCCGCTACGAGAACCCGTAGGGTCCGCGTCTAAACTCGTTCCCGAGCATCGCCGGCGATATTTTCCAAACGATCGAAACGCTGACGCGCGTCCCTCTCCAGACAAAGACGACGAGATGGTACCGCGGTGAAATGGTCGGATCGGTCGTACGCGCGTAGTAGGTACGCGTTTTAATCGTCGTCCGAGTCGTTAAGGCCTGAAATCCACGAAGCTCGGGCAAAAGAAGTCGGAGGGAAGCGGCGCATCGGGAGAATGAAATACGGGGAACGTTGAACCCAATCAAGTGGCTGTCATAAATTTCCATCAAGCCGCGCAGCACCCCGGTCGCGCCGCTAATGGTCGATACAAAATTGCGACTACTAAAGAACGGCGAAAGAAAGACGAAAGAAGGAGAAAAAGAAGTCGAGCGGGAAAGACCAAAGCGAGCGGCTCGTACGACCTCGCGAGACGCAAGTGCGCTTGCGATTCCAACCCCGAAAAATTGAAACGCCGAACGCGCGAGCGGGAAGCGGCGAAAAAGCTCTTTACTCTGGGAGAGCAAGAACACGGGGAGAAACGCGTCGGCGATATTCGGCGATGGAACGAAGGAAGAAGCGGAGAGGCGACGAGAGCGCGAAGAATCGCGCGTACGGAGTCGCGAGGGGCAGGCGGCCGTGCGTATTTATATCCAGATGCGCGTATCCATGCGCACGCGAGGCGGCGAGAATATTTCTATAGAAACGGTTATACACTCGTAGAACATATTGAAACGCGTCGTTGGGGGCAGATGCGTCCGATGATATATTAACGCCAACTGTGCGGCCCATATACGCGCGTACACGAGCGCACACAGGCGGGTGCGAGCGCGCTCGCGAGCGCGCGATCGGTGGCCGAGGCTCGTTCGCGCGTGCACGCATACCACGGGGATAAATTATAGAATTATCGTTTTATCGCCGTGGCTCGCGTATAGATATACCGACGGCGCGTGTACATATTTTCGGGCGCGGAGAGCGAACGCGAACGCGCGTACGCGCGAATCGTCGCGGCTCCCTCGAGGGCTAACCCTCTTCGCGCGCCCTCGTCTCCTTTGCCTCCTCCCAAGCTGCTGCTCATCCCTCGTCACCACCCACACACCCACGGCACACCCTTCCCTCCCTATTCCCGGCGAAATCGGCGCCGTTCTCTCCGTGTTATACATTTTTTTTTCCATTCCCCGCGATCCCACCACCTCTACCACCACCACCACCACCGCCACAACGACCAGTGGTACTACTACCGCCGCCGCCGCCGCCGCCGCGTAGATAATAAATCGCCAAGGCGGCACGCCAAATTAATATCGTAAATTCGTTACGGACGCGATACCGCTTCCCGAAAGTACGGCTCGGGTGGGAGGGGACAGGGGGCTAAAACATTCGCCACCGCGGTGTAATATTAAAAACAGGCGCGAAATGCGCGCCCGTAGAGGCCGGATGAAAAATAAGCACGGTAATATTCCGCGGGGCCGAGCCCCTTCCTATTCGTTCGCAATTAATTGTTTGCCGCGCGAGCAATCCCACTTCGCGGTACCGAATATAATTACCTACCTAAATCATCGCTCGATCGTGGAATATCTACAACGAGGAGAAGCTGCGCGAGCGCGTTTTTCACCAACGAGTCGCCCCTCTCTCTCTGTCTCTCTCTCTCTCTCTCTCTCGTGGATAACTCGGTCGTAGTCAAAGTCGCGGCGGTGGCGGTCGTTCGCGGAGGTCTCTGGCTGGCGAAAACTAGAGGCGCGTCTTATTGGAGGAGAGAAACGGTTATTCCGTTGCGAAAGATTTCAGGCGGAATTACGAGAAGGAAGTTTGTTGGCGTTCTGCAGCGGCAGATAGGGTAGTAGTACGGGAGCGCGCAGGAAAATAGATTTACGCGCGATATAAATTTAAATAAGTCGTTATAAGTATAATTTGTTCGGTTGGCACCGCGACGCCAGAGACGCTAGCGCAACGAGGCTCGTTAAAATATCTACGCCACGCAGCCGGGAATATATTTTAATAATTTCGAATACATTAAAGTTTATCGTCGGCCGGCCAGTGTCGACTCGTTCCGCTTCTCGAGCGCAAAGTGGCCCAAAACGAGCTAAATTCTAACCGAGCTGTATCATTCGTTCCGCTGCTTCCGTCTCGTTTGCGATGTCGTCGCGATTTCTCTCGATCGCGACCTGCTATCGATTCCGAACCTCGAGAGTCTACGGAAACGGCCGCCATTCGTCGTCGTCGTCGTCGTCGTCGTCGTCGTCGTCGTCGTTGTCGGCGTCGGCGTCGGCGTCGCGGAGTAAAAGATTCGCAACAATGAGCGCAACGACGAGAACGAGGAGAGCACGACGACGACGACGACGACGACGAAGGAAAGTTTTGCGCGTTCACGATCCGCGTCTGGTCGGAGAAGAAGAAACTTTGGTTAGAAAATTTGTTCGCCGCTCGGTGAATTATACCGCGATCGACAGCGATGTCGCGAGAGAGGCGCGTAGCAGCATCGCGGTGATTTAAAGTCGCGAAATGGAACGAACGTAAAGGGAGGAGGCGGTGGAGGTGGCGGAGGCGGAGGAGGAAGGGAAAAAGGATGGGGAACCGTGAACGCGACTAGGAAGCGTCGAGAGGAAGCGAGCGGGAAAGAGGAAGAGCGAGGGGCCGTTGGCGAGAGTCGGAGAAAGACAGAAACGGAGACAGACACAAAGACGCAGAAGCTTGCTCGACCGAAAAGTTTGCCTAACGGTAAAGCGATGAGTTAACATTAATATATTCCGTCGGAAAGTTTTTATAATATTCCCGGGCATTGTCTGCAGTGGAACAATAAAACCGCTGTTCCCGTTTACGACGGACGATTTTTCAACGAGTCGGAGAAACGAAGCGAGGCGAGGCGAGCCGAGACGAGCCGAGACGAGAGGCAAGAGGAGGCGGCAAGAAGAGGCAAGCCAAGGCGACGGCACGCGGTCAGACAGAGACGGAGTAGAACCGGGCAGAGGATGGAAGAAGACGGTCGTGGAACGGGGAAAAAAAGTCGTGGCACTCGGTTGCCGCGGCGGCGGCAGCGGCGGCGGTGGTGGTGGTGGTGGTGGTGGTGGTGGTGGTGGTGGTGGTGGTGGTGGTGGTGGTGGTGGTGGTGGTGGTGGTGGTGGTGGTGGTGGTGGTGGTGGTGGTGGTGGTGGTGGTGGTGGTGGTGGTGGTGGTGGTGGTGGTGGTGGCGTCAACGACGGCGTCGGCCGGAAGACGGAAAAGATCGGATGGATATCGAGCGTGAGGGCCGAAAATCGAATCTAGTCCGCTTTTTCTACCGCGACCAGCGTGTTCTCGGAGGAGGAACTAGCAGAAAAAGAAGACGAAAAAGGAGAAGAAAAAGAAGAAGAAAAAGAAGGAGCAAAAAGGCGTAAAACAGAGGTTTTTGTCCTTCTTTTTGCCCAACTTTTTTTCGTTGGCGAGATGTCGGCTGAAGAGGTTGTTTTTTGTCCTCGATGTCCGACGACGACGACGGTTAACCCGGCGTTTAACGGATCGAAGTTTCGTTCGATACCGCGTGGAACGGAGAAACGGCTGGAGCGGTAGCGAGTGCGCCGCTAGCAGAAGGAATTAAAAGTAAACACGCAGGCTCACGCGTTCCTCCGGGTTAGAGCAATTACGAGCCACGCCAGCTGCCGCGGAGTTTAAATTATAGAAATTACAAAACGCCCTCGCCCCTCCCGACTCCTTCTTCTTCGCCGCCGTCGTCCGCCCCCACTCGATCCTCTCCCTCTCGCTCCCTCTCTCGCTCCTTTCTTGCTCCTCTTTCCAAACCTGCACCGACCCCCTTGCCGCCCCCACCGCCAACATTGTCCGTTTCCTCTTCTCTCCGATGCCTGCCGGCCTTTCGTTCCCGCGTGTCTCTTTCCAGGAAACGTCCGTTCCTTTTTACGGATACATCGGGTACGCGTACGCGACTCTGCTCCGCTCCACTCGCCGTCCGGGCAACTTTACGGCGACGATTCGGTTACGGATCCCCGCCGCGTGCGAACGTGCTCCAAACGCAGAACGAAAGACAGAGAGAGAGAGCGAGAGAGAGAGAGAGATAGAGAGCAAGAGACGGAGAAATCGAACGACGTGGCCTTTCCTCGCGGAGATTCGGAAGATCGCGCGGTAGACGACGATTTCGTGAAACTCGAAGGAAGGACACGGTAATCGCCTTGGGGAGAAATCAAAGGTCGGCTGTCTCGATCGCGGTCGATCGAGAGAGAGAGAGAGAGAGAGAGAGAGAGAGATGATAGGATTGGACGTTCGCGAAGGGATCCGGCACGGGACACCGAGGGGAGAAAACTCGCGCGAAGAGGCCCCTGCGAGGTGCAGCGAAACGCGGCGCGCAGGTGAACGCGACGGCAAAGGGGTATATCTTCTCTCTCGGGAGGATACGTTTTCAGCCGAATGCAGGCGGCGCAGGTAAGTCAGGTTGCAGGTAACGCAACGAAACAACGCCGGTGGAATTCCTCGAGGCTGCCGCGGCTAATGCCATCGGCCCTCTTTGTCTCGCAGTGCCATCATTTTTCTCCGGTAATATATTTTATTGCTATCTCGGTCTTGCTTCCACCATCGCGCCATCGCCGTTGCCTTTGCTGCCTCCACCGCCACCGCCACCGCCACCGCCACCGCCACCGCCACCACTGACGACCGCACCTCTACCTCCTCCGCCCCCGCGCTTTTGCGACCACCGGCTTCATCTCCTCCTTCACCTGTCTCCCGACCGCCGACACTCCTCCTCCCTCTCGCCGAGCCTCGCAAGCGCTTCACCCTGGGCCCCGCCGTTCCTCGCTCCTTCGTTCGTTCGTTCGTTCGTTCGTTCGTTTGCTCGCTCGCGCGGCATCCACCACGAACACCTTCGCTCGAAACTCTCCTCTCCACCACTACGCAACGCGATTCCGCTGGTCCCCTCGACCTCCCTTCGCTTTATTATACCTTTCTGTCCCTTTTCTTTTCTTCCCCTCCACCTCCTCGTCCTCGCGCTCGCGCTCGCCCTCGCCAGCCACGGACACCACCGCTCACCAACCCCTCCTCCACCCTCCTCCTTCCCCATTTTCTACTCCGTCTTCGTCGTTGCGCGGGCTAGCGTCGCGTTCCCTCCGCCGATATCTCCGTCTCTTTCCTCCGAGTCGCTCCTTTCTTTTCCCCGCACGCATAAGCGCGTATCGAATCTCGACGACTCGACTCTTTCTCTTTCTCTTTCTCTTTCACCGTCGCGTCGCCGTCCGATGTTCCGTGTCTCGTGTTCCGTAAGTGGAACGAGGAAGACGGCCGACGAGGGGAGAGGCAGGGACCGGGAGAGACGAAGACGCTCGGGACGGCGGTGCCGTGGTATAGAGACACGGACCGGCCGCGGACGCGACCGAGAAAGAAGCGGAGAGGAAACGGGCAGAGAAGGAGAGAGAGAGGGACGAGGATACGTCGGTGGTGCGGCGAGTGCGACGAGGAAACCGATATAATTGTATCTAAATTATAATATACAAATAATAACAGCCGGACCGGCAGTCCGACGCCAGAGTACAGTTGCTCGAGAAAGTTTTCGGTGGGACTGCGCGCCGCGGAACTCGAAGCGAATCGAAGAGAAAGCGCGCGGCGCGTCGCCGTCTCGGTTCCGTTCCGATCTCGCGGTTCGAAGGCGGCGGCGGCGGCGGCGGCGGCGGCCGTGTACCCGCGGAGCCCCCGCCAGTTCGAAATATTCGGCTGGTCGAACGGGGTCCCGCGAGCTCTCCGATAGAGCCGTTTGCGAGTCCGAGTGGACGACGAGGGCTGTGGGGGCTGCCTGGCTGGCTGGTTGGAATTCGAGCCGAGGTCGCGTGACGCCGTGACGCGCGCCGCTCGTGCGTCTCTCGGACGACGGCTCTATTCGCTCCACTTCGCGTCCAAAGCGTCGTGCACCGTCAACGGGGAAGAGAGAACGAGGAAAAGAGAGAGAGAGAAAAAAAAAGAGGAGGAGAAAGAACGCAACGATGTCCGCGAAACTCGAAGCAAGGGAGAGAACCCCGCGTTTTTTCGCGCCATTCGCGTTTACTGCTCGTGCCCCCAAGATATCCGTTGCAACGGAATATCGTCCGTTATACGAACGCTTTTCTCTCTCCCCCTCTCTCGTTCTCTCGTTCTCTCCTTCCAGAGCGCGCGTCTCCCTCGCTCGTCCTTCTTCGCGAGTCTCGTGTCTCTTCTTCCTCGACTAGCACCGGAGGGATCTCGCCTGCCGACAGTGCGCGCGTACAAAAAGGGAACGACGAGTTCGGGGTTAAGTTTTTCTTGTCTAAGAAGGCGAGGAGATAAAGAGAGGGAGAGTAGGGAGCGAGAGAAAGGTGGACGGCGCGGGGAGGGGAACGGAGGCGAGGCAACCATCTGGAATCCAAGTCGGTGGGTAAGAAAAATAAGCTTGGTGGGAGTAATAATAAAGAAATATGTTTCTCTTCGGTCAGAGCCCCACCGCCTGGTTTCGTTTCTCCCTTTCTTCCTACCTCGAAAGCCTGCGAGCTGCCGAGCTGCTCTCCCTCTCTCTTTCTCTCTCTCCCACTCTCTTTCTCCTCGTGAAACGGACACGAGTACGCGTCGCCGCTCCGATCTCGCCGTGGATCCTTTCGAATCGCTCTTTTTCCCACCGGTGGCGCGTTCGCGAGCGCGCGCGCGCCAGCGCCTTTCGAGGAACCACGTGGCTTCGTATCCGACGAGTATAGTAAGAGCAACCGTGTATATCTCGCGGTATCGGGACCACGCGCGAGCGCGTGCGCGTGGTTACTCCGCGACGCGGCAAACCTTTTCCCGCGTCGTCGGAAACAGGGTTACGCGCGCTAAAAAGGGAGAGAGAGAGAGAGAGAGAGAGAGAGAGAGAGAGAGAGGAAGAGAGAGGGGGGCCCGTGAAAAATTGAAAACGAACGAGAAGGTTCTCGCGCGAGCTACGCGTAGGCTGTTCCGTCGGAACAGGTGCGCGGAGAGGCACGACGAGGCTACGTTTCGCGGAACGAGCTGGAAGAAAGAGCAGGTAAACTCGTGGCGTGCGTACGCGGCGGCGGCGACGGTGGCAACGGCGGTAGCCGATACGGGACGGTACCGCGAGTCGAATCGAAAAGGCGGAAACGAGCCGGGAACTCGACGGGGAAACAATGGGTAAATAGCGGAAAGAGGAACGGAGTAGGTGGTGGGACAGAGAGGACAGAAGGGAGAGAGCGAGAGAGCGGATGGACGCGTTGGTCGAGTTCTTGGAAGGAAAGGGCAATAGGAAAAAAGGAAACGCTCGGTAGTTTTCGCATAATCTGCGAAGCACGGCGAGGCCTAATGTCAGTGTTCTTCGGTTAGCGTGGAAATCGAGAGGAGGCGCGTCGACGAAGCGGAGTAAGAAACCGCGGTGTACCGTAGAGAGAGGTCTGCTCGGAGGTGGAGACGGAGGCGCAGGCGGAGGCGGAGACAGAGAGGAAAAGGAAGCGCGTTATATTTTATATGACAGCGTGATTGCATTTCCCAGAACAAACATCGCTCTGGCCGAGCGAGCGCAAGAAAACGTCGGCGTTAATCGCGGCTCTCCGTTCTACTCTCGTCCGTCCGTTCTGCCGCCCCTTCGCTCCCCCTACGCTCCCCCTTAGTCCCCCTCTCGGTTCCCCCTGCATTCCACCATATCGCAGCAACGCGCCTTTCTTTCTTTCCTCCTTTCCTTCTCTCTTCCCGTCTATTCCCCACCCCCGCGCGGTGCCGTTCCGGAATTTCTTCCAGGCAACTACTATCGAGCAGGGAGAATCGACCGCGAAGGGATCGCTCTCCGCGCGAGATCTCTCGTACGAGCAGTCCCGTTTTCCAGACGTCTTCGTCGTCCGAATCTAGCACGCTCGTCTCGCAGTCGCGGAAAAAGAGAATCGGGGGAGAGAGGAGGGGGAGCGAGAGATCGCCATCTCTCGACCGAGAAATAATTAAAAGTCGCCGGGGAAAGGAATATCGCGCCATCTCTACTACCACTCCCGCCTCCGAGCTTTCTTCTTCTTCTTCTTCTTCTTCTTCTTCTTCTTCCTCTTCCTCCTCCTCTTCTTCCGCGTGCATGCAAGAAGTTGGCCCGTAAGTAATTTTCGCGATTATTCCCCTTTCCGGCTGTGCTCGGCCTTCGCTCGAACCGCCCCCGCCTACCCCCTACTGCCACGCTCTCGCATTCCTCTCTTTTCCTCCTTTTCTCCTTTTCTCCTCTTCTCTTTTCCTCGCTCGCTCTCTCGCTCCCGCTTCCCCTGCCTTACTCCGTAAAATTCTACGGTCAGGACTATTTGTTCGCGGACTTATCTGTATTTTATTATACCCGAAGTTTTCACGCTCTCCCTTATCTGTTCTCGTGTTTACTATACGATATTTATAGCTCCGCTCGTCTGTACTCGGCGCCGGTTATTACGGAGCTCGCTAGAAGAGAGGGCCGTTGTACGAAATACCGCGGGAACGAGCGAGCTGCTCGCCCGGCCGAGTCGAAGAAAAAAGGAAAGCCCTCCAGGAACGGGGGGAAAAAAGCCACGGAGATAGATAAATCGTTTACTTTCTTGTTCGTGGAACGAGTTCTCCCGCGAGAACCAGTACGTAGAAAAATATAAACGAAACGCGAGAGGAACGCGCGCGCGTGCACGGAACCGTCGTCGTCGTCGTCGTCGTGGTCGTCGTGGTCGTCGTTGTCGTCGCAGCAGCTACGGCTGCGTGTCCTACGGGCTTTTCTCTGCTTTTTTCGCCGCGGATTCGTAGTCGCGAGTAGCGAAAACTCGGACGAGGAAGGACGCAACGGCGGATGGGGTGGGAGAGGAGAAATAAAAGGCACGGAGGACGAGGGGACAGGTAAAGACGAGGTGCGCGGTCGGGTCTCGTAACGACTCGTCGTTTCATGGAAATTGCTTAATCCTTGGCCAAAGTTTCCAACGACACTCGGTTCGTGGCATTAACGTTAACCTTTCCGAGTATCCGTCCCGATCGTAATTATCCGTAATGTCGGTATTATTATTCGCCAAACGGTTTTTCTTTTTCGCAACGATCCGCGTCGTAGTTGGACGTCGACCGTGTCGCGATCGCGGACACCTTTCTTCCTTCGCGATCGCGTATCCGAAACGTTCCGCTTTTTCTCGTCGTCGACTCTGCGCTTATCGAGAAACTCTCCGAGATACTTCGAGACATTGGCCAAAGTGGGATGATCTGCTCGCGCGAGTCGGCGACGGACGCAAACGGCAAAAGGGGCGAGACGCGTCGCGTCGCATCGTACCGCATCCGGGGACGTAACACGCGGATACGTTGCTACGGCAAGCCAATAATTATTGTTTTTACCCAGCAGCAGCGGGCCGCAATTAAAAACTGTTTATTTATTCAGGTCCGGCTTTTTAGCATTCGCCCTCACCCCAGGTGAGGATAGGGACGCGCGTGTGCGAGCACGTACGTGCTTCCACCATCCGGCACGATTTTTCGGCTTCCCGAACCGTTGTTTCCAATTTCCCCGGAACGCGTTATTTTCCAGTCCGCCGTTGAGCCGGACGTTGCCGAAAAAATTGCCGCTCGGTTCGATCGTTCGCCAAACGGACATTAAAAAACATAATGACGGGGGGGTGAGGGTTACGTCCATCCGCGTGGCCCGTTCGCGCCTCGCCAAAATTTGACGCGATGGCACCTCGCGTTCGCGACTCGAGACGAGAATCTCGTGAAATCTGCGGCGAATCGAAAGACACGCGTGACGCGCAAAGCGGAGAGAAAGCGAAGGAGAGACGGAGAGGAAGACGGTGGTCGAAAAGGATGGACACGCACGCGCGCGCGTATCGATGGATCGACGATTCGAGAGATCCGTAGAGTCGGGCCGACGCTAACGCGACGCGCGCTATCTCTCGCCGAGATTTATTATTTAATCTCGCGTCACGATATTTATTATTGCATGTAACCCCGTGGGTCTATAAAAATATCGCGCGTTATCGCGTACCGTCCGGTCAATAACAAGCTGACGATACCTTGCCTCGTGTCGAAATCGTCGCGAACGCGCGATTTTTCCACCGACCAAGGAGAAAACAGATTCCCGCCGGTGGATCCGCGCGAAACGCGCCGCGTTCTAGCCGTGTCGCCCTGCGTTTCACCCGAGACTTTTGGAACGCGCAGCGGGGCCAAGACGAGAGAAAGAGAAAGAGAGAGAGAGAGAGAGAGAGAGAGAGGAGAGAGGAGAGAGGAAAGAAACACGGTATACGCGCGATCGAAGCGGTTCGTCGCAACGCGAGAAGGACACACGGTGCGAGAGCCCGCTGCGGAGGGGCTTCGAGGAGAAGTTAGAACAAATAAAGCGATAAAATATATAATATTACGTCGTACCGCCGGCTGGTCGACTCGTGCATTCCAGAGTGCATTGCCCTCGCAAATACTCCCCCGGCCTTTCCGACGAGGCACACGTCACGCCGGCCTTAATACGAAATTACTGCTAAAGCGTGCCAGCGCGTACGCTTTTCGCCGCGAATTTCTTTCGCGATGTTTCGCGGCTCGCCTCTTCCATCTGTCCTCCTCTCTCCGCCTCCCTCTCTCTCGCGGCCTGCTTTCCTTTCTTCCTTCCTTCCTTCCTGCTTTCCTTCCTCGCCTGTCCGTTTACTCTCTTTCCACCCAATCAACCCCGTTTGCTTCCCTGCATCTGGCCTCTCGTCGTCGCGGTGTGCTCCTCTTCGACGTCGGGCCCAGACGCGAACGCGTGGAAGAGAGGAATACGATCGTTGGAACGGTGGGATTCGTGATCCGAAGACGACAACCGGATGCCATCCGGCGTGGTGGAAGGAGCGCCGATAGGCGTCCGGGGCCACGGATGGAATCCCGCGCCGCGGCGAGATTCGTTGGGACCGGACGGGCCCCTTCTTCCCGCGTAGCGCTTATAACAAACAAAGGGCCGCGAACCGAAAATATCCGACGCGCGGTGTCGGAACGCGCGCGCGTTCGTAGTGGAAAGATGAGTTACGATCGTCGAAACCGTCTACCGTTTGAAAGAAGGCAGCTGCCAAAGGATCTTAAGGCCAATTACGAGCGTCCACTCAGGGACGGGGTCGTAAATAATTTGCCTGCCGTGAAAGAGCGAGGGTAGTCCGTCGTAAATACTTAAGGTATAAAAATCGTCCGGCCGGGGAACGACACGTGCGCGCGAGCTCGCGTACGACGACGCGAAACAACCGGAAACGAAAATTGTCGCGTTTTATGTATTTTACATATTAAAGTAAAATAAATTCCGTCCCAGTGGATTAAGCCGGGCTTCACCGTCCGTTAACGCATTACGCACGGATCGCGTGTTTTTATGCGTTTCTGGCCAGTCCCGCCGCGTTGAAAGCGATATTGATTTTCATTAAAATTTTTATACATTTCATAACGGATCTTTTATTTCGTGAATGCGCGGAAACTCGTGGGTGCGCGCTCGCGCGCCGCCGCGCGCGCCCTCGCCCCGTTCTTTTCCGGACTTTATAATTGATCGAGTAATTCCCGGGAAATTTGCATTTTAATGCCAACGAGAATTTCTGTTTACGCAGGATTTGAAAATGGCCCGTACGTAATGCGCGTTAATAAAAGTCGGTAAACGAGGCCACGCGATCCAACGAGCACGGCGCGGCGCGGCGCGGCGCGTACACCTCTCCTCTGGCCGAGCAACAAGCATCGCTCGCGCTCGTCGGCCTCTACTACCCGTACCCGTGACCGACCGAGGAATTTCGCCGCTCGACCGTCTCGAGTAATTAAGTAAGCCGAGGAAACGCGTCGCGCTAGTTGGACGCGCTAGTTGGACGCGCGCGGAACGTGCCTTCGCCGCCGGTATACTCCACTGGCCGGGGTACCAACGCCGCGGACTCGCCTAAACCTCGCGTAAACCTCGCGTTGCCGCTGCCCCGCTTCGATGACAGGCTCTCTCGAGGTCCACGCGCCGCCGTCGCCGCCGTCGTCGCTGCCGCTACCTTCGGACCGGAATCACCGAGTAAGAGGAAAGGAATTCCGATTAATCCCCCCGCGGTCTCTGGCTCTATGGGCGGTAGAGCGAACGCCGCCCATTAGATTGGGAAACGTTTCGTTTCGGTCGCGGTAAATCAACCTTTTCGTAATACCGTCGTTGAATATCGGCCCCCAGGGAGAAACGAAATATTTTTCTAGATATTATCGCGTAACGCCAGGACGCCGATATCGACGCCACTCTCTCTTTCTCTCTCTCTTTCTCTCTTTATCTCTCCATCTATCCAACTATCCATCCATCTATCTATCTCTTTATCTCTTTCCGTATGGTCGCGCGATCCATCGCGTAGCTTTCGATACCGTGAAAATCTCCACTGCCACGGCTAAGAGAGGCAAGGACGCGCGATTTCACCGCGTTCCGCTCTGAAAACTCCACCGCGCGGAATCACCGTCGTCGTGTCCGATAAGTCGCGTATTCGATTCGTCGGCATTCGCGGAATCGCTGCTAGAGCGCGCCGCGCGGAGACAACCGGCTACGACTCTGCGGAGAGCACCGTGTGGTACGAGAGAGAGAGAGAGAGAGAGAGAGAGAGAGAAGGGTAAGGGAAAGAAACCGGGAGGCAAGGGAAGGCAAAGAAGCTATTCGAAAGAGAAGACGGGGACGAGGCCGATGTATGTATAATGATATACAAATAAAATATTCGCCGTGCCGCGCGCCTCGAACACCTACTCGATCTTCTACGCAGTGTCCCGAAAGTAGGCGCGCTAGCCTTGACTACGCCGCCGTTGCAACTCGCGCGAGCGCGCTTACCCGCTACGAGTGCTCGTGGAGAGACCGCTTCCAAAACTCCTCGACGACCAGGACGACGAATTCTCCAGCTCTTCGTTCCGCTCCGAATACCCTCCACCACCTCGAGAACGTTATTCCGTGCCGAGTATGGAACAAAAGCCGTTCGAGGCGATCGAAAAGTTTCGTTTTCGAGAAAATCGCCTTTGAATATTCATCGCCGACGCTCGAGCGCGTTAAGATTCGATTTCCCGGAACCTGCAACGCGATCCACCACTTTTCCCGCTTTTTCTTTCCCCTCTTTCCTATACGCTCCTAGCCCTCTCTCTCAAGAGAGAAAGAGAGAAAGAGAGAGAGAGAGAGAGAGAGAGAGAGAGAGAGAGAGAGAGAGAGAAACTTAGTTATTTAACGCAGGGAAAATTTCGTATCAATTTGTTCGGTGGAACCAGCGGAATCGGTAGGAAGCGTGGTCGGATGCGGGCTATCGGGTTCGTCGAACTCGATTGCCGCCGAATTTCTCGAATCGGCCTTCGACTACTTTGCCCCCTCCGCTTTTGGCACGCGAACGAGAAGCTTTCGCGCGAGCGTGGAAACGTTTCCCAAGTATGTACGCGGGTACGTATCGCGCGCGTATAGATTGGTTGGCGGAACGGAAAATTGGAAAGGATCGGAGTATAGGCGAAAGAAAGGAAGCGCAACGGCGACGTCGACGACGACGGACGGACGGACGGCGAAATGGAAAGGAAAGCAAAGCCGAGAAAACGGGAATGGAAATCGAATCGCGTTCCGTTCGTTTTCAACGCGCGCGCCGTTCGTTCCCGGTCGTTTGGTCGCCGCGTCTCTCGAGGAGCACCCCGCGAACGACAGATCCGGATACGGGGAACACGTGGCTCTCCGTGGTCGACCGCGCGCACTCGATGAGAACAGAACGCTCTCGCGTTTTCTTTCCCGAGTCCTAGCATTTTCCCGTTTTCCACGCGACCGGATAGAAACGATCGATTCGGCGTATCTCGAACGGGAACCGTCCTCTAGATACGTATCGGCGATCGTAATCGCGCGTGAAAAATCTGTCAGCCCTTAAACCTCGCGTCGCGTCGCGGAAACGAGCGATAAATCTCGTCGATCCGCGCGCGGTTATCTCTCTCCCCGGATAGCATCCGACAACGTTTGTCCTTGCTACGACGACGAAAGAAAAGCATCAACGCCTCCAATTTCTTTCCCGTTCTTTTTCGCTTTCTCTCTTTCCTTTTCCTTTTTTCTTTTCT
Organism: Eufriesea mexicana; assembly: GCF_001483705.2. Taxonomy (NCBI): domain Eukaryota; kingdom Metazoa; phylum Arthropoda; class Insecta; order Hymenoptera; family Apidae; genus Eufriesea; species Eufriesea mexicana. Next base: position 527,247 of record NW_016908738.1, on the reverse strand, counting down.
TTCGCGCTTTCCTTCGATCGCGAATCGGACACGATCGAAAGGAAAGAAGGGAGAAACGACGCGGCGAGTGCAACGCACCGAGCACCTCGTAGACGAGGACGAAGACCGCCGCCTCCGCCGCCGACGCCGCCGCCGCCGCTGCCGCCGCCGCTGCCAACGGTGCCGCCATTGTGCACGGCGTAGAATAAATAACGCCGTAGTAAGAATGCCGCGGGAGATATTATACGGCGACTACAGTGTGGTGCAGAAGTAGGCCACCATTACAATATTTTATTACAAGGCACTAACGTACAATCTAACGTGCTCGTATGCATTCGTAATGAACGTATATGAGTCGTGTCGAACGTACTCTCTCCTTCCCGGCCGTTCTCTCTCCAGCTCCCTCCCCGGCCGCCCCACCCACCGTCTCCTCCGCCGCGCTCTCTACGCACACCGAGTGTTTTATTGAAATTTATGACTACTCGCCTTTGTGTGGCTGCGCGTGTGCGTGTGGCTGCGTGTAGCTGCGTGCGTGCGCGCGTACACGGCCAGCGGCGGCTCAGAGCGGCGGCGGCGGCGGCGGCGGCGGCGGTGGTGGTGGCGGTGGCGGTGGAGGCAATGCGGCCGCTGAGCCGCCGCTCGGCCGTGCCAGTTCCTGCGTGCGAGCACATATGCGCTCCACACGTACCGCGCGTTTCTTTGCTTCTCCGCTTCTACATATTATACGCTCGAATAATATATTACGTATAATCTGCATGCCGTATGCGGCCCTCCGTGCTAAATCCAGAAAGCGAACGCGCGCACCGTTCGCGGAACCGCGTGTCCGATCGGTCCACCGCGCTCTCTCTTTCTCCTCGCGCTGCCTTTTACCTGTTTTTTTTCCCTCGCCTTTTTCCTTAGCCCCTTTTTCCCTCCTTTTTTTAATTACGCGGATACACGCGCGACGGCGAAGCAACATCGACGATCCGTCGTCGATCGGACGCCGCGACGCGTCCCTCTTTCCACCTGTTCGACGACGCGATCTCGACGCGGAAAACGCGCGGCGGATGGACGCTTCCCTCCGGGGCTGGGTTTTTCGCCGATCGTGTTTATTTTTCGCGGATTCCGGGATCGGAGAGGCACGGCGTATTCCGAGGAACGTTCATCCGACGGTCAATGACTTCGGAGAATACATTTGGTGGGAACGAAAGCGATTCGAATCCATCGTGCATATCCGGCCGTGTACGATAGGAATCGCGCAAATTCATCTCGGCGACTGGTCGTATAAATAAAAGTTTATTTAAAGACGTACGCTCGTATACACGATGTAGCGTACGCAACAGCGAGCTCGCGCTCGCTCGCTTGCTCGCGAGAATATGAGAAGAGAAGGGAAAAGAGAGGGAGAGAGGAGGAGAGAAGGAGGGTAAAAGAGAGCGAACTGGAGAGAAGCCGCGCGCGTAGGTAGTCGGAGCGCTACGCGTATCGTAGCTCAGCGGCGCGCGGCAGACGGAGAAAGAGAGAAACGGCGAAAGAAACGCGAAAGCTCCGCGCGCGCGGCCGCGTCGGCGGCGGCAGCGGACGTACGCGTAGAGAGAAAGAGATCGAGAGAAGGGGGTGGTGGCGAGGAGTCTGGGGAAGGTCGAGGAAGGGGCCGGGGGGAGAGAACGCAGCCATGCGGTTTACAGTGAGCTTATAGTTTACGTTATAAATTATTATTATCGTATTTCATACGAAGAATAAGATTTATTAAAACCCTATAGATTACCGCTCGTACCAGGCAATATATTACGCGGCGTGTACCGTGCACCGGTACATTCGTAACCCGAGCTTCGACGCACACGCGTGCACCCACGTACCCCGCGTACATAGCGAGCGTACGTAGCCGCGAGTAACGCGTACGCGCCGTAACGAATCCTGCCTCGACGTCCCGAGTACTCCCTTATCGTTTCCCCGGATCGCCGTCGTTGCTCGTTCGTCGATTCTCGATCGTTGCGAGCGCGAATTACGCGCGAGCGAGCGAGCGAGAGAGCGCGAGTGCTTTTTCCTCGGTATCCTTCGTCGTTTATTCGCGTCGTTTTTCCTTTCGCGGACGGAAAAATCCTCGTCTTCTTTCTAATCGGGTCGACGGTATCCCGCGGCCGCAACTACACTACGGTGTACCGGCTACTCGACGATTCAGGTGGAACGTAAATTCGCGCGAGTTACGATCCGAAGAGAAGATACGCGCGTTCGACGGATCGTAGAGAGAGAGAGAGAGAGAGAGAGAGAGAAAGAGGGAGATCGAGAGACGTAGGTGCCAGAACCCGATGCTTTCCCGGATATTGGCCCGAGAAAAACTTACGGTTGGCACCGGTCGGATCTTTACAATTGAAATACGATGGATCTTGTTTCGACGAGTTTCACCTCGGCGGCGGCCGTGGTAACGCGTGGTCGTGTCACGGCGGCGGTAGCGCGCGTCTTCTTTTCTCCATACTCTCGCGATTGCGTCGAAATCCGTTTAGCTCACCGCGTCCACTTTGTCCACCGATGTTCAGAGTTTCGCCGATGGCGAATAGCGAGCGAGCGCGCGAACGCGTATGCGAGCCATCGCGCGCGCTGCACGAACGACGGTAACGACGCTGAAAAATAGATCGATCGCCCGGAACGAAAAATATTAGCCAGCGATTCGAGATTTTCTCGTTTTACGAGTTTGCCCCCGCGGTCCTTTGGGAAAAGCCGCTTGACAAATGCGCCGGATTCGTTCCCGGCTATGCCGTACCAATGATTTTTCTTTCATAGAATATCACTTATTTATCGCTTCGGATGCAAACGAATGGACCGACGCGCGTATCGACCGCGCTCAAAGGACGCGTCGTTGTCGACTCTTCCGGATAACAGGGGGGCTCCCGCTCCTCTCTCCGTTCCCCGCGCTGCCGATCCTACCGATCCGCTACCGTTACCGAGGAACCTCGCCTCGCGTGTCCGACGAAACGCCGAAGGAGGAGGTCCTCGCGTCGGAGGATAAGAAGCTCCGAAGATTCTCGGTTGGCTGGGTTACTCTGCCGTTGTGCCTCGGCCGACCGTGCGCGCATCGCGCACTAGGGAATCCGCGTCGGTGCGCGCGACCGTGAGCCACGCACTCGTACGCACACACGCGCGCGTCTGCCTGCCTGCCTGCCCGCCCGGAAACACGTAGGTGCACAATTCCAACGACGCCGAACACGCGCGCGCGCTCGCGGAGAAACATCAAAAAACGCGCCGAGCACAAAGCGACGCGTACAGGGACGAGGTGGAGCATCAGCGACGAGAGGCAACGGAGGTAGAGAAACAGTGAGAGAGAGAGAGAGAGAGAGACAGAGCGGCGGAGAGATCAAGAGAGAACGAAGGGACGCCAAAGCTAGGAAGCTAGGAGAGAGACGGAGAGAGGGAAAAGGACAAAGACCGAGACGAGTAGACACGCGGTAAGGGCAGTAGGATTATCGCGGAACAGAAACAGCCGTACAGAGAAGAAGCAGGAGTAACGAAAGAAGAGGAAAAGAAAACGGGGGACTGAGAGAGCGCGGGAAAGAGAGAGAGAGAGAGAGAGAGAGAGAGAGGGGGAGGACGAAAGGGAGAACGCGTGTGGCAGCGGTGGCGGCTGATGTGTGTAAGTTCGGGCCGAGGGGGACGGAACGGAGAGAAAGAGTAAGCGAGCGCGCGAGAGAGAGAGGGAGACAGAGAGAGAAAGGGAGCGAAGGAGTGAGCGAGAGAGAGCGGGGCAAAGGAAGGGGCGAAAGACGGAGAAAGAGGGGACGTATGTACATTAAAATATTATTCTCAGATGAAATACCGGGTGGGGCCCGGCGGCACAGCGCGCGTATATTTTTAGACCTTATATAAATACACGAATCATAATGAACGCGCCTCGTTCTCCCTGTGTATGCTCGCCGTTCGCCCGCTCCTCCGCTCATCCGCCGCGCGCTCGTCACGGCCGCGCCTTGCCGCGCTTCGTCTCGCCGCGCCGCGCCGCACCGCGCAGCGTCGCTCCACCCGTCCGCTTCTATCTCGCCGCGTCTTCTTTGTACGCGCTTCTTTCCCTTTCTATGGCACCGACTTCTCTTCTGTGCCGAGCGCGTTGCCTCTCGCGTTTCCTCGCTTCCACGCGGCTACGCGTCCACCGACACCGCACGTGTTCCAATTACTTCGAACGAATCAACCGACCGACCGACCGACCGACCGACCAACCAACCAACCAAAGACTAAACGTTCAAACAGAGACGCAGATATTTTTCTTCGCTCCGATTCGCTTCCATTCGCTTTCGACCGATCGATTTATCGCGTTAATCCAAAGACTCGCGGTCCGAATTACCCCGCGTAGGCCAACTGTCGTCGGTCTCGAGCAACGATCGAGAAATTTCGTTGCACGCGATCCGTTTCGACCGTCTGTCTCGTTCGCCGACCGCGTGGCGTGGACGCGAGTCGGATAAATTTGGATCGACGACCGCGTCGACTTCCGAGAAAAGAGAGAGAGAAAGAGAGAGAGAGCGGAGGATCCGGGCGTGACTTTCCGATTTCGCGGATCTACCGCGGCGGATCGGGGAGAGATTGGCGATCGTTCTCGGGGAACGCGCGAGAAAGCGGAGAACCCGGTCGAGGGGTATCGGTTCGGTTTCGAATAGGCGAAGGAATCGTTTTACGGGCGACAAAGGTCGCGAGAGAGCGGCACAAGCGTGACCGAGGCTGCAAGCCCTGTGTGCGCGCGCCTAAGCAACGCGAAAAGAACGCGATCGCGTGGAGGGAGCGGGACACGCGTGGAAAAGCGAGATAGCCGCCGCGATATACGAGGTTTCGCCGCTTAAATACCCGCGCCAGCGTTGCTTTTCCACCGAGCGAGCGTACTCGTCGAAAACTTTAATCGCTCTCGCGAGATTTACCGCCAATCCACCGGACGAGCTCCGAATTATCCTCGTACCGGTGTCTCTTCGTTTTCTCTTCTCTTCTCTTCTCTTCTCTTCGGCTCCGAACGGATCGCCGTCGTAAACCGCCGGATCGATCTAGACGCGTGCATCGGTTCCTTCTTTTTTTAAATACGTCCATACTACCCGCAACAGTCCCGAGGACGATCTCGCTTTGATCTCTCGCGTGGCCGCGCGACGCGTTCGTCCCGCGGCGAGCGAGACGTCCTTCCTCTCGGAGTCCGTCCGTGCGCGCTTTATCGAAAAATCGTGACACGATGACCCTATTGTCCCGAGGGAAAGGGCCAATTACACCGGCGAACCTCGGTCGAGCGAAAGACGCGAGAGCGCGGCGCGTGTGCCTGTGCCTAGAATGGCAAAAAGCCACGCGAAAGAGGTCGCCGATGACGTCTCGCCGGGGAAAGACGGATACGAGGCAAAGCTGAATTTCTCTCCATTAAATGACCGTTATGCCGGCAAGTTAATTACAATGAATTACGCGTAGCAGCGCGCGCGCGTGCACGTGCGCTATGCAACCTCTCGGTTGCGCACGCCCGTCGAGTATCGCCACGGTTCCCTATCTACCTTCCACCGATATCGCGATACGCCGGTCTCGATTCGATACCGTAAACGGATAAAGAATCGATCGCTCGTTTATCGCATCGTCGCCGGTAAACCCGGAACTGGTCGTTCGTTGAACCGGATCGATCGAACCGATTCGTAACCGCGCGTTCCCGCTAAACTTCCACGACGTCCACCGACCGAATTTTCTTCCTCTCTTCCTTCTCGCGGAGCCGAGCAATATCGCGTACGTCCGTATCGTCCGATCGAACCCGCGCGTGTCGCTTATCTCCGCGATATCTGGAATTAAAGCGATCGGTGGAGGATCGGCGGAGGATCGGTGGAGGATCGGGATAGCCGGAGTCGTGGATCGGTCGGTAGTATCGCGTATCAGGGTCGAACGGAGGGACGTCTGGTCGCGATTGTTATTTTTGACAGGAACGCGATGTATCTCGTTGGAGACGAGGGCCGGTTAATTTATTCCACGTACGTAACCGGGACGGTTCGCTGGACGATTTAATAACGATCGAACGAGAGCGGGCAAGCGTGCCACCGGTGTGGCTGCTGGCTCGCATCGACGACGACCATCCTTGGTCGATCATTCGGCTCTCTCGAGTAATTTTCATCGGGGAAAAAGTGTGCGAGCCGCGAGTGGCAGGAGGGGCGACACGGGCCGGTGGGAGCGTGACGCGCGGAGAATGGCAGAGCGACATGCGCGTTTTAGCGCGCGAAACAATATTTACAAAATGATGCGACCGCAGTCATCGCGGTGCTCGCATCGCGGGTAAATACACGAAGGGGAAACGGTAAACAGAGCGAAAATTAAAATAACAAAGTCGGTCGGCGAAATCGCGCGAGGCAAGTTGCAGCCCGGTAAGCGACATCTAAATATCGCACGATCGACCAACCACCACGACGACATCACTACCACCGTCACCACCACCACCACCTCCACCACCATCACCATCACCACCACCATCGGCACCATCAGCCTTCCTTCGCGAACGCCAGTTACTCTTGCGCGAATCGCCGCTAAAATCGTAGGCGATTCGCGTGCTCGCGAGACCGGCACACGACGCGACCGTAAACGCTCGGAGCGGAATCGTTGATTTCCGCTCGGCGAGTGGAACGCGGCGCGGTGCAACTCGCGACGCGCCTCGCCCCGCGGTTCGACACCACCGGCGACGGCGACCGCCGCGGCGGCCAAGGAACCAGAGAGAGCGGCGAGGAGCCGCGCGCGACCACTGACTCCAGCCAACAACGGACCAACCGTGCGGCAATTTCTCGCCGAGATAAACCGTTTTGCTTATCGCGCTCACTCGCCTCAATTGCGCAACCGCTTCGATTATTTAAACAACAATAATAATCGTAATAACGCGTACCGCGGTCTCACTGGTTTCGCTCGTGTGTTATTCTTGCTGGCTACGCGTGTCGTGGAAAAAAAAAAAAAAAAATAAAAAAATATAGAGAAAAAATATAAAAGAGGGAGAAAAAGAAATACGCGATCGCCGTTGTAAATTCCGATGAATATTATCGACTCGTACTCGTACGAAATATACGACGCGCAGGCACGGGACAAGCAACGTCGCCGGCGAACTGTGCCACTGTGTAAACACATTTCCATCGTTATCGCGCACTTACGTTTCGCGTTATCGCGCGCTTTTCAATTTTTTTTTTTTTTTTCCCTCTTCGCTTTAATCGTCTATCGCTCAGCCTCTTCTATTGTTTTTACGCGGATGCGGGATACGCTTGAGAAATCGCCGTCGAAATTAGACGCTTTGGGTTCGCGTTAGGTTCCCCGCGGCTGGATCGGCCACACGCGGAGAGAAAGAGAATGCGTGGGAGCGTGAGAGAGACGAGGAGACGGGCGTGGTGGCAGGGTTCGCGATGGAAACGAGGACGGTTCGCAAAAAATATCGTTTCGCTAGGTCGCGATAAAGCCGAATTTATCTGTTCAGGATGAATAACGTTGACGGATGTTCCGGGGTTTGTCGGGGTTCGCATGCACCCCTAAGTGACCGCGCCGCCGGCATATTATTCGCTTTACCGTACCGTGCATATTCCGCGTAACGCGGTCTATAACCGCAGTCATGGAAAAACACGCACACGCGAAGGATAATTACGCGTTAATAGCTCTTAATTTATGAAATAATTTATTATATAACGCGGGACGCGGCCGCGGCCGCGGCGACGAGGAGAGGCGAGGAGTGACGCGGAGGCCGGGGGAGGAGAGGAGAACGAAACGGCGAGTGCGGAGCGCGGAGTGCGCGGAAAGCGGAGAACGCGCGCGAACGACGGAATGGAACGGAACGCAACGGAATGCAACGGAACGAGAGAGGAGAGGAGACGAGACGAGACGACGCGCGACGAAGAGGGACAGCGATACGGGACACTTTGTCGCTTCGCGGGGATTTCGCTTGCACGAGTTTGGGACAGTCGTCGAGAGAATCCTCGTCGAGAGAATCCTCGTCGAAAGGGAGGACCGACTGTTTACTCGATCGATCGATGGATCGATCGAGGAGAAGGCGCGAGAAGATTTACTCGCGTTTCGAATTCGCAGTGTTTCCCTAACCTAACCCAAAAACCATTGCGTGGACCGCGGATAAGGGAGAAATAACGGATTATCGCCTCGCGACGAATCCGAACGCCGACTCTCTCTCTCTCTCTCTCTCTCTCCCTCTCTCGCCCCCTCGTGCAACGGTAGAAACGGATCGTGCATCCGCGTAATAAAATTGGTACTGTTACGAATAACACGCGCATTATGTCCAAAGTTTTACGGACGTACCGCTCGCGCGCTACGGTTACGAAGGTTACCGTATTATTGCAGCCTTCGCAATCCGCATTGTTGGCTCTCCGCTTTTAATACTCTTTATTGTCTCTTTTATAACCAGAATGACGCGCTTCTTTCAGCGCCGGATAAATTACACGCGGCATTGTACCTCTAATTTTAGAGGGAACGGGAAGGGATACCTCTCGGACGCGCTCGTGTCGTTTCACGAGTTTCGCTCGCGATACGCTTCCACCTCCGCTCCGTTCTCCATTCAATTCTACCTTGATGCGCGGCTATAGGCACTGCGGCCGCTGAATAAATAAACGCCGATGGTCGATAACATTTTTTTTTACATCGCGCGCGCGTTCTTCGTCCGAGTCACCGTTCCCTCATTCTCCTTTCCATTCCTTCTCCTCCACGATCGCCGATTCCGTCCACGCTTTGACCGGATCGGACGGCCACACGCGGAGAGCACCAGGACGTATTCATTCTCCTTTCCATTCCTTCTCCTCCACGATCGCCGATTCCGTCCACGCTTTGACCGGATCGGTCGGCCACACGCGGAGAGCACCAGGACGTATCGAGAAAACGAGAAAACGAGAAAACGAGAAAACGCTGCAATTACGCAACCGTTGCAAAGATGAGCGCGCGCGCGCGCAGTCGTCACTCGAGGATGCGATATTGTGCAAAACATAACGTATTCAGCGTGAGCGCTAAGTAACGTTAAGTGGGTCGAATTTACTCTGCGCCTTATTATTTCTACTTTATATGCCAGCAGCTTGGCTCGGTGTGTGCGTAGCTCGCGAGCCGCGCGTGTTCGAGCCGTGCGTGCGCGGTAGGATGTGACTTATTGCCGCGAATCTAGGTTATGTTATTCGCGATGGTAGGAAGTATCTCGACGCGTACGCGCGACACCAACGGCTTCGTTCAATCCTCCTCGACCTTCGTTTCGTCGCCGAACGATCACCGTCGCGTTCCAGTTACTACCCTCCCTCCAGAACCGGCCACCGTTCTCCACCTGTTCCCGAACGGGGCGCGTGCACGCCTTCGTTCCCTTGGCGAACGCGCGCGTCGCGTCGACGGCTCGCGATCGTCGTTGCTCGAGATCCTTGAGAACGCCGGCCCAAGAAGAAAATCGATGCAACAAAGACTACGACGACCAGCGACTGGCAACGGAGTAGCGTCGGTGGTCACGAAGGATCGATCTGTCAGTCTCAGCGAGCGAGTAAGCGAGCGAGCGAGCGGGCGAGCGAAACGGCTAGCTGTAGGTACTTATCTACGTATAAAGCGGCACGGTGAAATCTGCATATAATATTGATGCAATTTGCCATTAGAATAGCGACGGCACGGTCTAGGATGTGAGCTCCATTCTGTATGCGGCGGCTGAATGGACCGGTTCAATTAGAGAATCATAAGTTGCCGTGATGGGGCCATCCTGCAGATATTACCTTCGTACGGCCCTGAACCGATACGCGTCGTTTTTATTATCCTCGAGTATCGGTCTCGATGAAATACAATCGACGATTACGTAAACCAGAAAAATCGATAGGTACACTCTCTCTCGTTCGCGTAAAATTCAATTTTTATTAATTACGCGAAATTGAACGCATTTAAATTACATAATGCGAGCTTTCGCGTTTCCATGGACCTTAATCGCTGCTTTACCACCCTCTGCTACTCTCTTTCAGCCCTCATCCTCGCGCCCTTCTCCACCCCACGCGCCTCGCTTTGCCTCGCCGCTGTCTCGGCCCGCTCGCTCCATTCGTCCACCGGACCTCCGCGACCATATACCTATACACCGCACAGGTGTAGCGCACGCTACGCCGAGGTGAAAGCTTTTCTTTCCTCCGTCATCGCGCGCGAGCGCGCGCTACCCCTACGCGATCGTGCTACGGATACGACGACCGAGCCAACAAACTCGAGATCCTTTCTTCCTTTTCCGCTCGACGAGAACCGAGCACTAAAACTCGATCGTAGTCGACGACGATCCCCAGTACGACGACCGAGCCAACAAACTCGAGATCCTTTCTTCCTTTTCCGCTCGACGAGAACCGAGCACGTAGTCGACGACGATCCCCAGTGTCCCGAGGGCGGCACGACGCGCGTGACACGTGGCGCGCACGCGCGCGCGAGTTCGCGGGACGCGATGCGCTTTTACGCGTGTAGGCTACGCGATCGTACGATCGTAATAGGATTTATAATCGCGCGCGGAGACGCGAGCTCGTGCAACGGCGATGTTAGACGACCCACGTTGTGTCACGACGACTCGCATTATACGGCATTATATGCATATTACGATAATAATAACGACAGCGACGACATCGCTCGCTACGCCGCCGACGAAGACGACGCCGACCCTCGCTACGGTAATGAATTTCATTATCGCCATCGTCTTCTCTCGCTCTCTCTCTCCCTCTCTCTCTCTCCCTCCCCCCGCTTCGTAGCACGAGCGTGTACACACGCGTTCTCTTCGCTGCTGCTTTCGTCGATATCCGCGCGACTGTCTCGATCACGTTTTCGCGTTCGTCGACGATATCGGTGAGACGGCAACGGGGTTAGTCGAGAATCAGGGTGGACTATACGACGAAGCATCGGTGGTCGGCAAACGCGACGAATGCCAGATGCGTCTTTGCAGAGACTACCGCGTAAGATTCTAATTGCCGCGGTTATCGCGTTTGCCACTTTAACCCCTATAACGATTCGCGATCGCGCGCGCGTACGATCGTATCTCGTCCCGCGGACTAAAAACCCTTCCTCGACGACGACGACGACGACGACGCGATACGATGGGATACGCGACGAGCACCGAGCCGGGAGAGAAAAAAAAAGGGGCTCGGGATAAATCCGGAGACGGATCGATTCGTCCCTCGCGTTCTCCTCCTACACGCCGCGAGTCGAGGAGCAACGAGACGACGATTTCTCGCATTACTCGTAACTCGTTCCATTTAGTCCATTAAACGCGCAGCGCAACGTCATAATTTATTCCCCACCTTGTAATTCGAGTGCAAATTCGTTCGAGAGCGTATTACAATACGGTGCTCTCTCGGCCGAAGACATAAAATCCGTGTCCTCCTATAAATGGAACAGCGGCGGTTAACGGCGTAAAATTGTCGGCGCGGTACACGCTCACGGATGCGTCCAACATGGACGAGGACGAAAACGGGGACGAAAACGAAGGAGACGATGACAACGACGCCGTAACGTCCACCCTGCCGCCACCCTCCCGTCTGCCCAAGGTCTAACGAGGTCCGATATAAATAACGCGACTGTCGTTAGGATCGTTTGAAAAGTTGCGCGACAGAGGTGGACTGTACCGCCTCGGCGGGGGATCCCGGTCGTCGCTAGTCTCGATCCGCGCGCGTATATACCGTCCGCTCACCGGAATCGCCTCGATCCAGAGATCTACGCGTGTGGCGCTCGCGGCCGAGCGTACCGTCGCGACGATTTCGTCGCTAACCCACCGACGGATTACGCCGACGAGAGATCCGTGGTTCGTCTCGGATCGCCTAGGATCGATCGACGGGGGGGCAGCAGGCACGAACGCGATCGACGGAAAGCGGGACGAATCGGGAGAGGACGATGCAACAAGACCGTGACCAGGGTTAACGGCGAAATGGAATATTTAAAAGCTGCGTGAAATCGATACGGCGTAAAGCAAAAGTCCAACGTCCCGCCCTGTCCCGCCCTGCTCCGCCCCGCCCCGCCCGTCATCTGTCACGAGTTTTTCAACGTTATTAGATCGCGGTAATTTACGTCATAGACGTATAAGGGGACAGAGTCGTTGGAGCGGCGAAAAAAATGGGAAAAGAAATACGCGATCGTCGACCGAGCTAACGACGTGTGCCACACGCTTCTGCGCGATATTTCATTACCGTTAACGAGTATGTTTTCAAAGCGAGGAGGACGGATAATTGATATTTTGATACGCGAAATTTCATCGAACCGAGCGAATACGGCGAGACTCGGGCAAATTCGTGCCCGACGCTCAAATTCCATTTCTTCTAATCTCGTATATATTTTTCAGCAGCGAATAAAACGTCTGGACGCTGGATGAAAAGTGGAGCGAGTGGACCGACCGGGTCGAAATGGTGCCCGGGTGTAACGGACTCTCGCCACGCGTCGATATCCAAGAGTCGGCGACCACCGGCCGCGTTCGCGATAACGAGGCGCGATCCACGACGATCTATCGCGCCGAGACGCGGTCGCTTTCGCGCATCCAAGGACACGGAGGAATCGCGGAACCGGCGAAAGTAACGCGTGTCACCGAGTTGCGATAGTAGCTGCGGCAGCAACAGCAGCAGTAGTAGTAGTAGTAGTAGTAGTATTACGTTAAAATAGAACGGTACGCGAGCGTAACGAACGACTACGACGAAAGCCGCGGAGCACGCGCGTATTTACGCTCTCGTTCGTCTCGCATTATATTTATCCGCGGACAACCGACCCGTATCTCGCGTCGAAGGTCGTTCCTCTTCTCCTCCGCCGCCATCCACGCGTATCCCCGTGCTCCGTTTTCGAGTTTCGCCTGGACGATCGACGAGGTAAGAATGCAGACGTCGGGCGGCGTCGCGGCCGCGTTTTCCCCGATGCGGAAGAGGCTTTTGCACGGGTGCGCGCCGAGCATACCGGTGGACGCGATGGTGGTGGTGATGGTGGTGGTGGTGGTGGTGGCCTCGTGTTCTTCCCGAAAGCGCAGCCCCGACCGTTTGTAGCGAGCTAAGCAAACGAGGAGCTCCCTGCATTCTTTACGGCAGACAGGCGCTTCTCGAGAGCGCCACTTTGCCGTCTTTCTCTCTTCCTCCCCCGTCTCAGCCCCGTCTCACCCTCGTTCGTTCTTTCCCGCTCTCGAGATGACACGTCGTTGCGTTTGTACAAGTCGGCGCGCGTAGTGGTGCGAGTGGCCGCGCGTCGGCGATAACACCCGACCCTTTGTCGAGCCCTTGCGCCTCGACCCCGGCGCGCTACATGCGGCCGAGCGCGCGCGCGCTCCTTTCGCGCCTCTTCTATTTTCCTCCGCCGACTACGCTTCGCTCTGCTCCGCTCTGCTCCGCTCTGCTTCGCGAAATCGGCGACCAACGGAAACGGGACGATTCGAGTTATCCGCTTCGGGGATATTTCACGCGATTATCGAGGGAAAAACGAGAGGAGAAAAAGGGGGAAAGATGCTCGGGTGGCCAAAGAAGACGGTGAAAGCTCGAACCGAGGCGAGAACGAGGGTGCGAGTAGCAGGTGGCGAGCGTTAAAGTAAGAAAAAGGAAGAAAAAGGAAGAAAAAGGAAGAAAAAGAAAAAAAAGAGAAGAAAAGAAGGAAGAAGGCAAAGAAGAAAAAGGCAGGGCTCGCGGGGCGAGAGTTACTCGGTGTTGCACGATTTAAACGGTCGGCCGGACGGTAAGCGATCCGAGAACAAGACGGGCGAGAGAGCCCTCGTCGAATCGCTGGTAGGAACAATTTCCGGCATTGTCGCGAGCGAAACAAAGTTTCAATTACGCTCTAGCATCGCCCAGTTGCCTCTTTTTACTTCGACTCTCGACTCTTTCGCGAGTTTTCTCCGTCGCATCCGCAATCGAGCCACCGCGGACTTCCGTCTTCCTTTCTCCTCCTTTTCCCCTCCTCTTTCCCACCCGCGTGCTGCCCTTTGCCTTTCTCTCGGAGCGCCGCGCGCGCGGTTCGCAGTCGCCGCGCGTTTCCCTCTCGCCGGCAAAGTCGGAAGGAAAGACGCGAAACGGGCCGCGAGGAAAGAGATCGAGCTAGTCGTCGTCGTCGGCGTCGTTGGCGTCGTGGTGGTGGTGGCGGTGATGGTGGTGGTGGCGGTGCTGGTGGTGGTGGTGGTGGAGAGAGAAAGAGAGAAAAGGCGACAAGGACGACGGACGTGCCGAGAGTAAACGCTCGACGAAACGTTTTCCGAGCGGTTTGTTACGAGAGCGTGCGCGCGCGCGGCAAAAGTCCCACGCGGACTTCGGCGTCAATTATATCCGCGGAATAACTTAACGGTCCCTTAGAAACGCGTTGAATGGTCTATTCAGTGGTTCGTTGAAGGTTCTCGAGCGTTATATAATAAAGAGCGTGTTCCGTACGGACATGACGTAAGTTGGAGAGCCGGTCGCGGTTCGAGGGTGCGGACTCGTTCTCGTACGCTCGAACGCGGGCCCAAGACGCGCCAACGACTTTCCTTCTCGAACCAGACGAACCAGACGAACCAGACCAAACGTACCTACGGCGTATACGCGTTCCGCCGACGAATAGAAAGGAGAATCCAAGGAAACGGAAGCCGAGGAAGCGGAAAGAGAGGGGCAAGTGGCGATTCGGATTGGCGATCGTGGCGATCCGTGTAAAGAGAGCTATGGCAGTGGCACTCGAGCGATCGGAAACGATCGTTTCGCGATCTCCGTTCTCGGTAGATACACGCGCTTCTCGCGCGGCCGATCGCGAAGAGAGGAAAAAGAGGCGGAGCGGCGTAGGAATTCCTGGAACGGTCGTTCGGACGAAGGAAAAAAATAACGAAACATAAAAGCGCGCGTAAAACGCTCTCTCGCCGGTTCACGATAATTCGGCCAGCGAAACGATATCGTTTTTATCGCCCGTGCCTGGCTACGATAATAATATTTATTTCCGCGGCGCGTTAATTTTTCCGGAACACGTCGACGAGTCGGAGAAACGGCACCCGAGCCTCCGACGTCCCCGAACCACGCCGTCGCCGATATCCTCTGACGATTTCCGTTCCGACCGCGAACGCAGCGGACATCGAAAGGGAAGGACGAAAGGACGAGGACGCGCGCGAGAGAAAAAAAAAGGGGGGGGGGGGAACGGGAGACGGAGAAGAAGAAACGAGAGAGGCTGGACGAGAGGCAGACGAGGCAGAAAAGGCGAAAAAGCGATAGCGGGAACGCGCGGAGTATTCCGAGCGTATATGCTTTCCTGGGTTTCCACGAGCGAAGAATATGACGGCGGTGACGTCAGTCTGAATATTTGAAGGGGGCGAGACTTCAAAAGAACACGTGTTACGGTGCTAGGACGCCGTTTAAATAATGCAAAGTCAACTTACTCTCCTCTCGTCCCACTCTGCGCGTCTTTCTTTCTCTCCGTGTCTTTCATTGCCTTCTCCTTTTGCTCGTTGCCCTTTTCCCTCGCGCTCTCTTTCTCTCCTTTTCCCCCCTTTCTCGCTTTCTCCTCGCTCGTCTTCGTTTTCGTCTTCGTCTTCGTCTCCGTCGCGACGCCGTCACCGTCGCACCGTCGGTCCTACCCCGGTTCTACACCCTAGCTAGTAGCTGGTCCCCGTGCCACTCACCGCTCCCATTCTCTCCTTCTTTCTCCACTATGTCTCGACGCGACCATTCGTCGCCATCTCTCTCTCTCCTTCTCCTGATTCTGCCTCTACTTCTCCATCTCCTTCGTTTCTTTCTCCTTCTCTCGCGACGCGCTCTCCGACACTCGAGACACGAGAGTCCGAACTTCGTAACGATCGATGTGCCACCCTGCCGTATGTACCGAGCGCGATGAAACGTTAATGCAGCGAGGATCGCCCGTTCGTGCCAGGAATTTTGGATTTCCCTCCGAGTCGCGCGCGTCGTCGATCGCCCGGCGATCCGTGGCCACCACCGTTACGAATTAACGCCATCCAACTTTCCTCCCTCGCTTCTCCTTTTTCACGGTTAAGCCTCCTTCTCCTCTCCTCCTCGTCGTCGTTTCCAGCCAAAACGACCAGCAAAGATTTCCAATCCGATTAACCGGTGTTTCCCGTTCCTCGGCATCCACTACGCGTTCTCCTACACCCCTACCCGAACGCGTGGTAATTCCGTCAAGGAAATCCCGACGGGTATGCAACAACGACGAGACGGTAACAGAGAGAGAGAGAGAGGAAAACGAGGTGGTAAAACGGCGAGGGAAGCAAAAAGTCGAGTACAAGGATAGTAAGTCCACGAACGGAGCGTGTTTCGACGAATTTCCGGGTCACCGATCCCCGTACACCTGGATCAGGAAAAAAACGGCGAAGAAACGCGGAGAAGAGAGATAAAGAAGAAGAAGAAGAAGAAGAAGAAGAAGAGTTAGCGGCGAAAGAGAAAGAAGAATTAGATGGCGAAGCGGCGAGAGGCGATCGGCGAGGAGGAGGGGGCAGGTGCGGTACCGGGTGGCGCGGAGGAGACGGGAGAGGGAGGGATCGTCGAGGAAAAGGTATGGAATGGGATGGAATGGGATGGAATGGGATGGGATGGGATGGGATGGGGTAGAGAGAGCGCGGTGGGACGAGGTGGGGTGCGGTGGGGTGTCGGAGGAGAAGGAGGAGCAGGAGGAGGAGGAGACGATGAATGAGTCGTGTGTGCAGTCGATGCGATGCACGTGCAGGTGCATCGAGAGTGGGGCGGCAGGAATTCGCGCTGTCGCACCCGCGCATTTACCCCACCCCCGCGTCGCAGGGCGCAGGATTATGGAACCACCCCTGTGTACGAGGCCCTCTGTTTTTAGTCCCGGTTTTTTTCACCGATTGGCCACCCGTCGTGCAGCCGGCGGTGCGCCGTTCGTGGACCGAATTCGCGTGGGCGTTCGTTCGCCGCTCGAAACCATTCCGTTCGGTTCCCACGCGCGCGGACGATTTGCCAACCAACGAGGAACTCGGCCGCGTTCCTCGAGGCTGCTGCTGTTGCTGCCGCTGCCGCTACCGCTGCTGCCACTGCCGTTGCTGCCGCTGCCGCCGCCACCGCCGCCGCCGCCGCCGTTCCTGTCACCGTTCGCGAGACAAAAGATGCGCGTCCGATTATCGATCACCCGGTCAGAAATCATGCCGGCGATATTAAACTTCTAAATTACCCTTTCACCCCGATCCCTCCCTCGCGCTGGCTCTCTTCGCGTCCCACTCGCGTTCCCCGCTCCATGCACGCACACACACACACACATACATATGCGCGCGCGCGCGCGTTATGACTCGACGACAAACGACGCGCGCGTTTCGCGATCGCGAAATCTCGTTAATTCTCTATCACGGTGTGCGTGCGTGTCCGATTCGCGCGCGTCCTCGATATTAAAATTTTCCGCTCCCGCGCGTTCGTTCCCGCGGCCGCGTTTTGTCCGGCACTGGAAAGGCGCGAGAAAGAGCTGGAGAGAGAGAGAGAGATCGATCCGGAAGATGAAACTCTTCTCTCCGGTCGGCAAAGAGTCGCGAGTACCTTTGCCTTCTCCCCCGTGGGTGAGGAGCTCGCGTGCCACGCGACCGTGTCAACCGTGTAACTCGTCGTACGTGGGTTTTACACGTGTACTTGCACGTTTTACGCGCTACGTGGTAAAGGCGCGTCAACGCCACGGCGACGCTTTATGCTCGACGACCGAATACATTAACCTCCTGCACCGCCGCCGTCGCGCAGCGTCGTCACACACACACACACGCGTGCACACATACGCACGCACGAACGCACAGATGTCACACCGGTGTATCGCGTATCTTCTCTCTTTCGCCTCGTCCTCTTCCTCTCTAGATCCTCCTTACCCCGGATCGCGCTCCTTGCCGTTACTCCCGTTGCTACTACTATCGCTACTACCGCTGCTTTCGACATCGCCATCGACGACGTCACCGTCGTCTATCTCCTTCCTCTCTTCCTTTCCCGTTCCACCGTCGAGACATCCCGCGAAGAGAAGAGGCTAACGATCCTTCCGACTCGTCGATTCGAGGATCGTCCTTTCGCGCGCGTATCGTCGCCGTCTTTGATATCGCGAGAGCCGAATAAAACTTACGCTTGGCCGCAGAGCCGCGACGCCTGGAAGATCGCGTGGAGGACGGGGAGGAATGTACCGGTCGCGAGAATCGAAAACGCGTTTCGCGAAACGTTTTTACACGGAAGAAGTTTTCGCGCAATTACGAGCGACTCCCGACGCCTTTCTGCCCCTTTCATCGCCTCTCGCTCGCACCCGCGCAGCAGCTTCCTTCCAGTCGCTTCGTCTAGTCTCGCCACCCTCTACCCTCGCCCGATGTCTCATCCTTCGTCGTTCTCTCCCCCGCGCGGCCCGTTACTACTACTACTACCGCTACTATTGCTGCTACTACTACCACTACCACCGTCACCACTACCGCGTTAACAACGTGCCAGTCGGTTCCTCGCCCCGCCGCCACTCCGCCGGCACCGTCTTTTTGCGCCTTCTTCCTTCTACGCGCTCCTCTTTTACCTACCCCTTACCGCCTTGCTTCTTTCTTACCCCGATGGTCCTGCGCTTCTCCGCTCCGCCGGCTCACACTCGCGAACCTACTTTGCCTCGTACTTTATCCGTTTTTCACCCCCTCGCTCGCAGCCTTGGTTCGACCCGCTCTCATCCTCTCCCGACCACCCCTTCGCGGTTCCCACCTTTGCTTACCCTGTATATCCTCATCCTCCTTCAACGGCGCGCACGTCATTCCGCATTATTTTCATTTTATCGTCGGCAATCTTGGTTAATGCAATACTCTCCATCGTCCTCGGAACCCTTTTTTATTTCGTAGTTGAATATTCTATCGCGTTACGGTGACGCTCGTGGAAAGTCAGCCGGAGGGGGGTGGAAGGAAGCGTCGCGTCGCGCTGCTCGGATCGCGTCTCGAGGGAATTTCCAGTTCGACCTTGTCGTTGTCGTCGTCGTCGTCGTCGACGGCCACACGGCATTTCCCGTCGCTTTTCCCGACGCTTTCCGATCCACGCAAACACGCTCAGCCGTGATTCGCAATCGCGCGCGCGCGTCCCAAGGAAAAAGAGCGGGAAGTTCGACAATGGCACGCGCTTTC
Source organism: Eufriesea mexicana (assembly GCF_001483705.2). Classification (NCBI taxonomy): domain Eukaryota; kingdom Metazoa; phylum Arthropoda; class Insecta; order Hymenoptera; family Apidae; genus Eufriesea; species Eufriesea mexicana. Next base: position 508,313 of record NW_016908738.1, on the reverse strand, counting down.
GACGAATCGTCCCAAGGGATACCCGTGGATTTTCCGTCGCGATCGACGATCGGTCACGAACCCCCTAGCCGGCGTGTTTCCGCCGCGAGCTCGTGTCCCGTTCACTCGATTCCCGCGAGTCACCGCACCGCGTGTACTCGGCCAAGACGTTGCTCGTATCGATCGTCGGATTAATTCCTAGTCCAGACAATGGGCCGCCATCTCTCCCGTTCTAGCCGATACGACGGACGCGAGAGGCGTTGTTTCGTTCATGCTCAACTACCTCTCTGTCCGATTTCCCTCCAAGAGACCACCACCACCACCACCACCGCCGCCACTACCGCTAGCAGCGTGTTTCTTCGCGACGAGAGGACGGAACGGGAGCGCGAACGGAAAGCGACAGGTGCGAGAACTCGAGAGGACGGGCTACTACTCGACGGATGACGGCGATCGACGGGCGCGTGGTTTTCTCCGGCGAGACGCAATCTCGACGGTACAATGGAACATAGAATTTTTAACGGCCGGATAGGAATACGAAACGAGGCGCGAGACAATGGGTTTCTCGGGGCCGATTCGCCTTTATCTCGAGCCGCTATTTTCTCGCGACTCGACTAATCTAGCTTCCGCGAAGAAACTCCCTTGCATCGCTTCCCGTGCTTCCTCTTCGTCCCGTCATCGTTATTATTATTATCCTAGTTGTTATTATTTTTCTTTGGACCTTGGAAATCGAGTCCTCGCACCGGAATTATGCCGTCGAATCGAAACGCGAATCGCGTACTCGAAGAAAGCTCGCGGACGCTCGAAATCGGCTCGCCGTCGAATCGCGCTTTCGTTCGGAAAAGGGTGCGGCGATCGCTTAAATCGGATCGAATGAATCATATTCGCTAGAAGTATCGCGACGTGAGTCATCGACGTAAATGAGATTATATTCTACCTCCTAATAGTAACGCTCGGCATTAACCGACCCGCCGTTCCGACAAACAAATTTGAGCGCGTGACTCAGCCAGCTCGTATCGTATGTAATATGTATACAAATATACGCGCGTAAGCGGTTCGTGCTCGTTTCCCGAAACTCTTTGATCGGTTCGCGAGAGGAAGCTCGATCGTAGCACGACGTTCTTTCTCGCTGCACTCGTCTCTCCTTTTTCCCCGATCTTTCTCCGTTTTCGTTTCTCGTAGTCGGTTTCGCGATTTTTACGGGAAAAAATAAGAGTAAGGAAGAGAAAGAGTGAGTGACAGAGAGTGTGAGAGAGAGAGAGAGAGAGAGAGAGAGAAAAGAAAGAAAGGGAAATAAAGGAGAAAGAGAAAGAAGCGTACGCAGCGGCAATCCCGAGTACCGTTCTGGCGGAGTCGACGCGTAGCGAGATTCGAGAAAGCGGATTTAAACGCGACTCGGCGATTCAACGTTCGAGGCATTGAAACGTAAAACAAGCGGTAGGATGCGCGACGCCGGCAGAGGAGGGAGGAAAAACTCGACGAAACGTCCCTCGCCTTTCGCGTCAGAATTAAACGGGCGTCATCGCCGCGTGTCTTATTTCTATAGGTCGCGCGTGCCTATTATACGCGATCGAGGGTTTTTTTTCGGTTCGACGTCGACGGCGGTGAAAACTCGGATGTGCAGCAACGAACAGCGCGATCGTTTTATTGGCTAGAGAGGAGGATAGGACGAACGGAACGGGACGGGACGGGACGGGACGGGAAGAGAGGAGGACGCGCGGAAACCGGGGGAGAGAGAGCGAGAGAGAGAGAGAGAGAGAGAGAGGGAGGGAGGGAGAGAGAATGTAATCGAATATCCTAGAATTTAATTCTATCGGTTCGTCCCGCGCGTTCGACTTTCATATCGCGCTTTTTTGCGACAGTCATTAAATCTAATTTATCGCGACGCCCGTGTCGCGTTTCAGGGATGTGTGTACCGGCCGAAACGAGGGAGGCCGGATTTCCACGATTCGATTCGAATCGAAAGACCCTCTCTCTCTCTCTTTCTCGCTCTCGCCGTCCCTCGCACCTCCACCGGACCGCCGCCGACCCGATCCGATCCGATCCGTTCTCTTTCGCGAAACGCCTCGCGCGACCAGCTTTTCGCATCCCCGGTGTCGACAGCCGCGCGTATCCGCGTCCGTCGTTTGTCTCGATCCCTCCGACAATTTCGATCGGCGGCGAGCCGTTAAAAGCCCGGGGTCGAAAAACGCTTCGGCCTCGACGTCGTGCACCCGCGCCGATCGCGAGTAACCTACGCGCGTCGGTGTGTATGCACGGCGCGGTGAATAGCAGAGGAAAATAGAAAAAAGAGGAAAAGGAAAAGGGTGGAAAAAAGTCGGAAAGACGACGCGCACGATCGATCGATGATCGAGCGAAACGAGGAACCATAGCGGCGGGAGTGTCGTTGCCGGTACGCGGCAGATAACGACGAGAGGTTATAAATCTCCTTCCGGTCGGAATCGGGAGCGAAGCAATCTGCGGAATGGTCCGGTCATCCGTCCATCAAGTCACGCGTACCGCGACGTACAGTCTACGTATTAATATATCTGCGGGCCGGAGCAGAGATTCGCGCGCGCACGCCACGCAGGCACACACACGCGTACACGCACGCTCGTATTCGCGCGAATCGGCCAGGGACGCGCGTCGCCACCACCGCCACCACCGCCACCACCGCCACCACCGCCGTCGCCGCCGCCGCCGTCGCCGCCACCGGCACCGTCATCACCACCGACATACCGCCGCCGCCACCGCCATCGCCGCCGCTGCTAAAGCGCGTTGCGGCTCTATCGTGTATCGTGTATCGTGTATCGTGTATCGTGCATCGTGTATCGCGTATGCCGTAGAATGTATGGTGGCCGATACGTATATCGTATGGTGCACGGTGCACGATGTACGGTGTACGGTGTATGGTGTACGGTGCGTGGCGCGCGGTGTGTGCATCGCGCCGTACGCCAGCCGCGATGCCCGATGCGCGATGCACGAACCGCGATGCACGATGCACGATGCGCGGGACGCGACGCTCCCGCTTCGTCTCTTCTCTTCTCCTTCCTTCTCCTCCACCTCCTCCACCTCCTCCACCTCGCGCTCGCTCTCTACCGCTCCAGCCCGTTCCGTGTATTTATGCGCGTTTCGATGGGAAAAGGCAGCGCGCAACTCGGACGCGACGCAAGATAATTTCTGATTTACCGCGGCTTCGTGGGAGCTGTCGCCCGCCGTACACGGCGCGCCCGGATCCATCCCGCGTCGCATTTTCAAAATGGAAACGTTCGTTCCTACCCTCCTCGCCCTTTCCACCCTCTTCCGTGCCCCTTCGTCATTGCCCTAGACCCTCCTCCACCGCCCTGCACTCGGTACCTGCGCCTCTACCTGCGCCTCTACCTGTACCTCTACCTGATCGTTTATCGCCGTCAGCCAAAGCCAACGCAACGTCCTCGACCGTTGCTTTTCCCGATTTTTCCACGAATCGGATAGACTCGCGGCTACGAAGATCGCGCCAGATTTCTACGCGGGTCCGACGAGACACCGTGGGACGACACTGTGG
>NW_016908738.1:493562-504617 GCF_001483705.2 Eufriesea mexicana | reverse complement strand
ACCACCACCACCACCACCACCGCCGCCACTACCGCTAGCAGCGTGTTTCTTCGCGACGAGAGGACGGAACGGGAGCGCGAACGGAAAGCGACAGGTGCGAGAACTCGAGAGGACGGGCTACTACTCGACGGATGACGGCGATCGACGGGCGCGTGGTTTTCTCCGGCGAGACGCAATCTCGACGGTACAATGGAACATAGAATTTTTAACGGCCGGATAGGAATACGAAACGAGGCGCGAGACAATGGGTTTCTCGGGGCCGATTCGCCTTTATCTCGAGCCGCTATTTTCTCGCGACTCGACTAATCTAGCTTCCGCGAAGAAACTCCCTTGCATCGCTTCCCGTGCTTCCTCTTCGTCCCGTCATCGTTATTATTATTATCCTAGTTGTTATTATTTTTCTTTGGACCTTGGAAATCGAGTCCTCGCACCGGAATTATGCCGTCGAATCGAAACGCGAATCGCGTACTCGAAGAAAGCTCGCGGATGCTCGAAATCGGCTCGCCGTCGAATCGCGCTTTCGTTCGGAAAAGGGTGCGGCGATCGCTTAAATCGGATCGAATGAATCATATTCGCTAGAAGTATCGCGACGTGAGTCATCGACGTAAATGAGATTATATTCTACCTCCTAATAGTAACGCTCGGCATTAACCGACCCGCCGTTCCGACAAACAAATTTGAGCGCGTGACTCAGCCAGCTCGTATCGTATGTAATATGTATACAAATATACGCGCGTAAGCGGTTCGTGCTCGTTTCCCGAAACTCTTTGATCGGTTCGCGAGAGGAAGCTCGATCGTAGCACGACGTTCTTTCTCGCTGCACTCGTCTCTCATTTTTCCCCGATCTTTCTCCGTTTTCGTTTCTCGTAGTCGGTTTCGCGATTTTTACGGAAAAAAATAAGAGTAAGGAAGAGAAAGAGCGAGTGACAGAGAGTGTGTGAGAGAGAGAGAGAGAGAGAGAGAGAGAGAAAAGAAAGAAAGGGAAATAAAGGAGAAAGAGAAAGAAGCGTACGCAGCGGCAATCCCGAGTACCGTTCTGGCGGAGTCGACGCGTAGCGAGATTCGAGAAAGCGGATTTAAACGCGACTCGGCGATTCAACGTTCGAGGCATTGAAACGTAAAACAAGCGGTAGGATGCGCGACGCCGGCAGAGGAGGGAGGAAAAACTCGACGAAACGTCCCTCGCCTTTCGCGTCAGAATTAAACGGGCGTCATCGCCGCGTGTCTTATTTCTATAGGTCGCGCGTGCCTATTATACGCGATCGAGGGTTTTTTTTCGGTTCGACGTCGACGGCGGTGAAAACTCGGATGTGCAGCAACGAACAGCGCGATCGTTTTATTGGCTAGAGAGGAGGATAGGACGAACGGAACGGGACGGGACGGGACGGGACGGGAAGAGAGGAGGACGCGCGGAAACCGGGGGAGAGAGAGCGAGAGAGAGAGAGAGAGAGAGAGAGGGAGGGAGGGAGAGAGAATGTAATCGAATATCCTAGAATTTAATTCTATCGGTTCGTCCCGCGCGTTCGACTTTCATATCGCGCTTTTTTGCGACAGTCATTAAATCTAATTTATCGCGACGCCCGTGTCGCGTTTCAGGGATGTGTGTACCGGCCGAAACGAGGGAGGCCGGATTTCCACGATTCGATTCGAATCGAAAGACCCTCTCTCTCTCTCTTTCTCGCTCTCGCCGTCCCTCGCACCTCCACCGGACCGCCGCCGACCCGATCCGATCCGATCCGTTCTCTTTCGCGAAACGCCTCGCGCGACCAGCTTTTCGCATCCCCGGTGTCGACAGCCGCGCGTATCCGCGTCCGTCGTTTGTCTCGATCCCTCCGACAATTTCGATCGGCGGCGAGCCGTTAAAAGCCCGGGGTCGAAAAACGCTTCGGCCTCGACGTCGTGCACCCGCGCCGATCGCGAGTAACCTACGCGCGTCGGTGTGTATGCACGGCGCGGTGAATAGCAGAGGAAAATAGAAAAAAGAGGAAAAGGAAAAGGGTGGAAAAAAGTCGGAAAGACGACGCGCACGATCGATCGATGATCGAGCGAAACGAGGAACCATAGCGGCGGGAGTGTCGTTGCCGGTACGCGGCAGATAACGACGAGAGGTTATAAATCTCCTTCCGGTCGGAATCGGGAGCGAAGCAATCTGCGGAATGGTCCGGTCATCCGTCCATCAAGTCACGCGTACCGCGACGTACAGTCTACGTATTAATATATCTGCGGGCCGGAGCAGAGATTCGCGCGCGCACGCCACGCAGGCACACACACGCGTACACGCACGCTCGTATTCGCGCGAATCGGCCAGGGACGCGCGTCGCCACCACCGCCACCACCGCCACCACCGCCACCACCGCCGTCGCCGCCGCCGCCGTCGCCGCCACCGGCACCGTCATCACCACCGACATACCGCCGCCGCCACCGCCATCGCCGCCGCTGCTAAAGCGCGTTGCGGCTCTATCGTGTATCGTGTATCGTGTATCGTGTATCGTGCATCGTGTATCGCGTATGCCGTAGAATGTATGGTGGCCGATACGTATATCGTATGGTGCACGGTGCACGATGTACGGTGTACGGTGTATGGTGTACGGTGCGTGGCGCGCGGTGTGTGCATCGCGCCGTACGCCAGCCGCGATGCCCGATGCGCGATGCACGAACCGCGATGCACGATGCACGATGCGCGGGACGCGACGCTCCCGCTTCGTCTCTTCTCTTCTCCTTCCTTCTCCTCCACCTCCTCCACCTCCTCCACCTCGCGCTCGCTCTCTACCGCTCCAGCCCGTTCCGTGTATTTATGCGCGTTTCGATGGGAAAAGGCAGCGCGCAACTCGGACGCGACGCAAGATAATTTCTGATTTACCGCGGCTTCGTGGGAGCTGTCGCCCGCCGTACACGGCGCGCCCGGATCCATCCCGCGTCGCATTTTCAAAATGGAAACGTTCGTTCCTACCCTCCTCGCCCTTTCCACCCTCTTCCGTGCCCCTTCGTCATTGCCCTAGACCCTCCTCCACCGCCCTGCACTCGGTACCTGCGCCTCTACCTGCGCCTCTACCTGTACCTCTACCTGATCGTTTATCGCCGTCAGCCAAAGCCAACGCAACGTCCTCGACCGTTGCTTTTCCCGATTTTTCCACGAATCGGATAGACTCGCGGCTGCGAAGATCGCGCCAGATTTCTACGCGGGTCCGACGAGACACCGTGGGACGACACTGTGGGACGACTGTGGGACGAGCGTGGTGAGAGACGCCGGGCTAGCCGGCCCGTTCGCTACGTACCGGCGGGGTGTTGAAAAATTAATCGCGCGAGGAAACGCGGACCGTTTCCTCGGCCGTTTTCCTATCGCAAAATCGCGATGGGATAAAGGGCGGTCGTTCGCGCGTCTCTGCTTCTTCCGTTTCACCGACCGTGCGCCTCGGCTCGTTACATTATTACGCGAAGCTCCTCGCGGGAATTTCCAGCGAAAGTTTGCGGTCGAGAATCGCGAACAAACGTCGTTTTGCACCGTCGTTCGGCTGAATCTTTCACGACCGTTTTGCGGACCTAGCCACTGGACGCGTTTACATTTTTTAACAACGACCGCTGCCCTCTTATCTTGCCTCGTCGAAACATCCAACCGCGATTCTTTCCCCGACTCTTTCCTCTCTTTATCACCGGCTCTCGGTGGTCAATCGAGAGACGCGGTTGCGCGATACTTTGGAAGAAATTCGCGAAAGGGGGGAACGACGACGGTGTGGCGAAACAGGGAAAGGAGAGGAAACGGAAAAGCGATTAACCGAGAGGGAGAGGAAAGAGAGGAGAAGAAAAGAGCAATGGGAAAGAAACGGAGAGGCAGAGTTAAGCGGCCGGGCGCCTATGCGGTCCGGTTATACCCTGGGATTACATTCCAAGTATTGCCATTATACCGAGAGTTTCCTAGGAAGGCAATTTTTGAAATATTTAAAACACATACCATTATGCTCGCTAAGCCGTCCCTTATTATAAAACAGTCTCTACGAATGGCGGCTACGTGTAAGACACGGCGAGCATCGCAGTCGGCCGCCGCCGCCGCCACACCGCGAGCCCTTCACGACTCCGTCGATTTCGACTCGAGTTTCGAGTCCTCGGTGTCCCTTCGGCCTCCTCCTTCCTCCTTCCACCGTACGCTCCTTGCGCTCCTTCCTACCGTCGAGATCGCACGACGAAATTATAACCGTTGGTCGCGCACCGGGTACCTACCAATTTCTTCCGGCTCCGTCCTTGCCGCTCCGAAAGCCGCAAAAACTAACTCTACCTGGTATCGCCGGAAGCTACGCGTGCGCGCGCGCGAGTCCACGTAACACGGCCGACCGTCGCCTTTGCGTATCGTCCGAGAATTTCGCGCGGGATCGCGTGCGGCCAACTGACCAACCGGGCTGCGCGCAGATAAAAGGAGAAAAAAGAAAAAAAAGTAGAGGATGCCGTAAAAAGAAATAGCGTCTATAACGCGAGTTACCAAGCGGTTACGCGCGACGCGACGCGACGCGTGTTGGCAATCGGCTTCGGAATTGGGCACAGGGAAAAGGGGGAGCGTGGGCGTCGCGAACGAGAGAGGGCGACTTAAGATCGAAGCCCCGATAGACGAGAACTCTCGATCACTTTTTGACGGGTGGCGTAATCGAGTAGGCGAGGAGAGAGCGCAGACGGTGGATAAGCGCGCGTGTGCACCACCGGCTCTTTTTTCTCCGCGTTTCGAGAAGAAGGGGTCGTCGGCGTCACGCATTTTAATACATCAAACTTTTCAATTTTGCCGCGACTCGTATCGCGCGCAACTCTGCCCGTCGAAATGACGCTCCTGATATATCGCTTAGCTAGCCCGTTACGCGTTCATCAACGCGGAATCGATACGCGTGCGTACAGGCACACGCGTAGGCGACGTTCGCCGGGAAGGTAGACGTGTGTCCCAGCGCGCGGGACGGCCGCGAAAACACAATCAAGACCGTACGGCAAAAACACTAATTTAAACGGAACGAAGGAAATATGTAGTCGCATCCGTTGCGTATCAGGATGAATGGCGCTGCTCGCCCGGTTACTACGATTCACGATTTACCGTTCTGCGACTTTTTTCCCACCTCTCGCCCACTCCCTCCACCCCCCTCTCTCACTCTCTTCGTCTATCCGTCTGTCCGTGCGTCTCTCTGCTCGCGACAGGAATCGGTCCGCTCTCCTCCCGTGTGTATACACGCCACAGAGGACAAACGGCATCGATGCGGAAATCAAAGCCGTTATTGCCAAAAAGGATAATGCGAGGGAAGATTAAATTTTTTTCATGCCGCCTTTTCAGGCTTCACCGACCGCGAACGGCGCGCGATCGCGCTTTCCCGCTTTCTCGCTTTCCCGCTTTCCTCCTCCTACCGTATTCGCCATCGCGTAGATACGCGCGCTTTCGCGGCACGCGCGCGCGTGTCCCTTTTGTCGCGATCGCGTACGCGCGCGCGCGCGCGCCCACTCTGGCCGTCGTATCGCGATGGCGGTCGCGAGCGAATTTCCGAGCGAATTTCCGAGCGATCGGGGAGTTAAAGGACAATTTATATTTAAATTCCGTTTCGTTAAAGCTCTTAATCCGAAGGAAATCCAGCTGGAGCGGTGGAAACGATCCTTTGCGGCGGCTAAATCTTTAATAATCCATCCTTGAGTGGCGCGCTTCTCGCCGGGGAGTATTTTTCACGACGTTATATACTCGAATGCGAGCGCGCGCGCCAGACGTATACACGGGCACGCGTTCCTAGACGCAAAAGCCAAAGAAGGAGGAAGAAGGAAGAAGGAAGAAGGTAGCGCGGTGGTGTTACTTTTATAGCGCGTAATTTTCCAGGCTCGACCGTCCACGACCACGGCGACGACGATCACGACCCCCTTGGACGGATTTTCGCGCAGAGAATCGGTACTGCGTTTCACTCGAAACGCGCCCCATCGAAACGCATCTCCTATTAGGTCTACCCGCATCAATTAGGCATTTTAATCGGAGAGGCTTCGCGCCGGTATCGCGGAATAGTTGCGATATACCTACTAACGTATTACGATACGAGCAGGCATGCCCGGAGAATTGGAACGTGGTTGCGTTAACATAATGGAATTCCGCGGAATGTTATACCCATTATACATAGCCGATTGCGTCACCACACCGATATATACCCACGATAGAAAAATAATGCTCGGCCTCCGATAACCGACTCGCTTCAATTTTCCGCTTTGCTCGGCAAACCACGGATCCCTCTCGATATTTACCGATTTTTCTCTTCGCACACCGTCCATCCGTCTCTCTCGCACTCCCTTTACTTTCTCGGCGAATCGTCGATCTTTATCCGCGATTCTCGCTTCGCGTGTCTTTCCTCCTGGTCGCGAGATTACGTACCACCGACTGGTGGACTTTAAGCGTTTTCGCGAAGGTGGCCGCGAGATCGAAGGCGCGTGAAAGGACGGCGGATCGGCGCGATTGGCGAACGTCGTGGCCGCGAAATCGCGTACGCGGCGCGTACAGGGCAGCGAATCGAGTGGTCATTGTCGTCGTCGTCGTCGTCGTCGTCGTCGTGGTTGGTGGAAAAAACGGTCGTGCGAGATCGGACGACCCACGGATCGCCGGCTGCAACGAGGTTTCGACCGTGACGAAGGGTAGAGACGGACGAGTGGCGAAACGAAGCGCGGTGACTAGCTGTTCGTTTAATAACTTGCGCCGGTGGCGAACGATAAATAATGCAGGAGACACCGTCGTCCCGATGTAATTAACGAGAACAGTCGATACCCGGTGTGTGTCACGTATGCGCGAACGAGCGCGTAGTCAATATTTGTCATTCGTTTTAACAAAAAGAACGTTACAAAACGGTCGAATGCTCCGCGTCCAAATATTGACTATGCTCATTGACGTTCATTGATACTCTCAATTAGTGCACACCGTCGAAGCCGATCGCCGGGTAATTGGACCTCTCCGGCAAAGGCCCGGTCTTCCCGTTAGACGAGACGTTTCCGGTAAAAACATTCGGCCAGTGGTAATTGGGAGTTTCGGCGACCCTAACCTACGATTTTCTCGCCTCCCGCCGACAGAGCTTTACTTTTCCCGAAACCGACCGCCGCATCCGCCGCCAATTATAAACGCGGCGTCGCCTTCCCCCCTCCCTCCCACCCGCCCCCCGACGACTTTGTTCGTTCTCGTTTGTCCTTTCTCTCGCGACGTTTCTCCGCGATCGCCGCGATACCTAATTAACGGCTCTCCCCCTATCCTCGAAAACGCTTCGTCGTCGTGTCGCGTCATTTTTCTTCGCGTCCTCTGTTTTGCCTGTGTTTCGAGAACGCGTCTCCCCCTGTGGACGACGAAATTTTCGCGCCCGCTGTGTATACGCGCGACCGTGCGCGCCGTTCTTGTTGACGCGCGAGGGTTTTTCTGGCCGCGATGTTTACGTTAGTTCGATAGACCGACGCGGTCGTTTGCGCGGACCAACGTTTTTCGAAGCGTTCGTTGGTCGATTTCGACCATGCTCGACCAAGAAACGGTGTGGGAAAAGGTGAAAAGATGATAGAGAGAAAAAATCGTCGCGACTCACCCTTTCCTCCTCGCGAATCATCTCGGCGATGCCTGGCTTGATCTCCAGATCGTCACCGGGAGCACCTGGTTGACCGCCGGCACCCGACTGAAGGTGTTGCTGCTGTTGCTGCTGCTGCTGCTGTTGCTGTTGCTGCTGTTGCTGCTGCACGGTGAGCTGCTGGCCGTGAGCGGTCAGGTGGTTGACGGAGGCGTGGGGACCGGAAGTCACGTGGCCAGGCACGTGGTGAGCGGATATCGAGTGCGAGCTCTGCTGGCCCTGAGGGGGCGGCGGTGGCGGTGGCGGCAGCGGCAGCGATACCGGAAGTTCCTGAAGGTTGATCTGCGGCGTGACGGAGACGTTGGGCGTGCCGGGGGATCCGAGGGATCGCGGAGTCGAGCTGCTGGGCAGCATGCTGTGAATGTCGGGTACGATCACGCCTCCTCCGCCTTGGCTCGGGTCTTGATCGTCGGGGATGCTTCCGGAGGCGATCCGATCCGGACTACACGCCGGCGGCGATCTCTCGCCCGATATTCGACGACGCTTCTTCCTGTGCATCGCCGCGTTCGCTGCCTCCTCTAGGCTCGATCTGGAGGTCAGCTCTTGCTCGCTGTTTACGTCCGCCAGCCCTCGAATTTTCAGGCTCTCCGCGACCTTTAGCAACGGTCCGATTTGTTCCTGCGACACATTTATCTCTCCCTTGTACATAAACTCTACGGCCGCCTTCAGCTCGGGCCACTTGATGTCCTTCATGATCACGATCGGATGTTGACAGGGATTATCGAAGAAGAGCGCCTGAAAGTACGGGCTGCACGCCGACAATACCATCTTGTGAGCTTTCACGCTGTGCCCGTCGCAGGCTAGGGTCACGTCCACGAAGCTCTCGCTCTGCAGCAGCTGATCGAACACGTTCGTCAGATTCGTTTGATAATTGTTCCACCTCAGACAAAACTGCTGGGGCGACCCAGCCCCGCTTTGCTGCGTCATGTTTTCCAAGGATTTCGACGCGTCTCGATCGTTTCCTCTTTCGTTTCCGTTTCTCTCCTTTTCCTCCTCGTCCTCCGCTTCGTCGTCCTCGTCCTCCTCCTCCCCCTCCTCCACCTCCGCCCCCTCCTCTTCGTTCTTACCCTTGCACGCGTTCTCCTCCACCTCTCTTTCCTTCGTCGCCTCTGTCGCTTCTTCCTCCTTCGCCACCTCCTCCACCTCCTCCACCTCCTCCTCCTCCTCCTCTTCTTCCTCTTCTTCCTCTTCTTCCTCTTCTTCCTCTTCTTCCTTTTCCTCTTCCGCTTCCTCTTCTTCCTCTTCCGCCTCCTCCTCCGCCTCCTCCTTCGGCCTTTGGGCGCGTTCCTCTACGCCTTTCGCGGCCTCTGCCGATTCCTCTCTTCCCTCCGTTTTTCGATCGACTAAATTCTCTCTCTCGCTCTCTCTCTCCCTCTCTCTCTCTCTATCTCTCTATCTCTCTCTCCCTCTCTCTATCTCTACCGATCGGTCGCGAACGTGTCAACAGCTAGACCGCATCTGGAACACACACGTACACAGCCACGCGCGAAAATACGCGCGAACCACGCGTCTCCTTCTCTCGTGGGAACGCGCGTCTATCCGTCAACGTGCGCGACCTCGGGAATCTTTCTCCCGAGGATCTCGTGACCGAACATTGCCTTTTTTCCCCGAGGATCGTTTCTTCGTCTTCTCCACTTTCCCTCGTCCTCTCACCCTCTCCGTTTCTCTCTTTGCCACCTTCCTTTCGTTTCACGTTCGCGATATTCCTCGACAAGTTTACTGGTTAACGGGACGTCGGTACACACGATTCACCGAACGCATAGTCCTCGAGGATGTCTCGCCGCGATCGACCGAGGATCTACGCGTCGCGTCGCGTCGACTCGACTCGACTCGGAACCGACCAACCGGCTGGCGTGCGCCAGCGCGCGCGCGCGCTCGCGCGCGACTTTCGAAAAAGGGGTGAGCGTGCGTTCCCGCGCGCGCCACCCAACCCTAGTCCCTCTCTCTCTCTCTCTCGCTCTCTCTCTCTCTCTCTCTCACACTCCCTTTGTCGCGATTTCTCTAGATCACGATGACGATTCCTCTTTGCTCCCCTTTCGACGATCGGCAGCAGCAGTCCTCGTGTCGGATCAGCCGGAAACTCACCTAATTCGTGTGACAGGTCGATGTGGTTTGCGGCTGTATAAAACGCGCGAACGAAACGTGCGCGTTTTGCGAATGGTCCAAGTTCGGGAGAGCACCGGTTCTTCGTACTACGGAGAATCACCGTCGAAAGACACGAGAATACACCAGAGTATGCACTGACAGTCGTCGCGCGTGGAACGAGGTAACGAAGCACCGAAGAGAGAGTTCGCTGTAATCTCTCTCTCTCTCTCTCTCTCTCTCTCTCTCTCTCTCTCTCTCTTTCTCCCTCTATCTATCTATCTATCTATCTATCTTTCTCCGTGTCGGAACGGGGAGGGAAAAACGTGCGCGCGATTATGTGCGGCCGCGCGCGTTGCGGAGACCGATAGGGCGACACGACGAAGCGCGCACGATCTGCACCCCGTGACGAGCGCGTCGCAACTGAGAGGCTCGCCGCGGCGACGGTTCGCTCGAACGGCTGTAGAGAGAGGTCCGTGAGGCGGCCAAGCGCCGATACCGTGTGTTTGCAGCGGTGCCAGCGCCGACTCGAGGGGCGAGAGACGATGGACGAGAGACGCGAGACGCGCGGCGGCCGCGGGGAGAGAGTGGCGCGTGGGTGCAAGAGAGAGAAAGGAGCGGCGAAAGAGAACGGCCAAGGCGGCTCGCCGGAGCGACAGGGACGACCACCGGCGAAACAAAGAACCATCGAGTGGAGCGGCCCGCGAGCGACGAAGAAGGAAAGGTGGTTCGCGCGACCGAGAGGGAAACACGGTGCGAGCGAGAACGCGGAGACCGCGAAGAGAACGGGTGCGGGTGGAGGAAGCAACGTAGCTCGCGCGTCCTCGCGTTCCCCTCGCACCGCCGTCGCATCGGCCAATCGGGAGGCTCACCTTCCGATCGGACGCGCCGACAGGCACCGCCCCCGGAGACCGCCTCATACCGCCTCTCCTTCTTTCTCCCTCGCGCGATCGGCCTCTCGCTTCTCTCGTCGAGAAGAAGAGAAATTCTCCCGCGGCAGATCGGAGAGGAGGCCCACCGCCGATCGGCCTCCCGAAACTCCGATCCACCGATGACGACGAGAGGAGGTCACGCCGCACCGATGCCGGTGGTGGTGGTCGCCACTGCCGCCACCGCTGCTGCCGCTGCTGCTACCACCGCCGCCGCCGCCGCCACCACCGCCGCCGTCACCGTTACCGCTGCTGCTGCTGCTGCTGCCGCTGCCGTTGCCGTTGCCGTTGCCGTTGCCGCCGTCGTCGACGCCGTCGTTGCTCGCGTTCGCGTTCGCGTTCGCGCTCGAGGTTCTCCCGTGTCCTTCTCTTTTCCCGCGTTTTCCTTCTTCCCCGATCCCCCTCCGTCCCTCAATGCCAATCTTCCTCTCTCTCGTTCCCTTCGTCGCGTCGTG
>NW_016908738.1:453204-490583 GCF_001483705.2 Eufriesea mexicana | reverse complement strand
AGAGTTATGTGCTTAATATTTCAGCATCGCGAAATTCTGCCCCTGAATCATTAATCGCCTACCGTTGCGGTGCCTAGCCGAGTCTCGCCTCCTTTTCCTTCTACCCTTTTGCTTTTCCTCTCGTTCTCGCTCTCGCCTTTTACTTTCACCACCCTTTATTCCCCCGTACCACTTACACCCTATCTCTCTTCACGCCTCTCTCTCTCTCTCTCTCTCTCTCTCTCCGCCGCTGTTGCTTTCCCTCCGCCACTAGGAAAACCACCCTGTGTCTGAATATTTCGACTCCTCGCGAGCCTAGTAACAGACTCCTCGATTAAGCCGCAATTAACGCCCCGATTAACTACCATCTCGCGATTCTGCGATTAGGGAAACGCGCGATCGCCGTGCCGCTGATTCTTCTCGGCCAATCGTACCGCCACGAATCTACTTCTTGCCCGAGACCAACTCTCTTCGAAACCATAACGCGATTTTCCAATTCGTATCTCGCTGGAAACACTCGCTTACGCGGGTTACGCGCGCTCGAGGATCGCGTTATGCGGTTGCTGCACCGACTATAGGGTAGAAAGTAAAGGAGCACGGCGATAATTGAGCCTAGAGGGGAGAGAGAGAGAAGGTTCTAGCAGCAGTTATTAGTCGTAGTCGTGGCAGGACACACAGGTTGCGGGCGAGGTTAACGTTGCAGAAAGGGGTGGCATAAAAGGGGAGTGGGTGGGTGGCCGGGTGGCTGGCTTGTACCAAACAATGATATCGGGTATTTGATTTGTAACCGACGACAATACCGACTTGCGACCCCGCATTTCATCCCCCGTCTCACTTCTCTCCTCGTTCCCTTCTGCGCCATTCTCTATACCTGTACCGATACACTATACCTACGCGTCTACGTTCGTTAGATGCGCGTACGTATATACCTAAACAGCGATGCAAGGCGGCTATCGATGCAAGTACACTTTCGCGCTGTCCGGGTAGTCAGCCTTTTCCTCTCGCGTCTTTGCCGTGCTCGCGCTCCGGATATCAAGCCGCGTTTTAACATCGAATCGTCGCGCGTAAATTAGCCGATTTCTCTGCTTTCTTCTCCGTTACTTTTCCCGGTTGCAGAAAGCGTGAGCTCGAAGCGTGCACGATAATCGCCGCGGGTAACCGGTAACGACGGAAACCGGTGGTGCGCGTCGCTGGAAAAGCTCGGCCAGTGCGAGAGTTCGGACGCGCTCGACGGCAAAAACGGAAGGGGAAAGGAAAGAAGAGGAAGAAGGGAAAAGGAGATAAGAGAAAGGAAGAGAAGTCGGTTGCCCGTACCATTTCACGAACGTACGTACATATTTGGCGGAAGACGGCCCCGGCAGCCAGGTGCAACGGACCTATTGACGTGTTAATTGCGCCTGAATAATTGAAGGGGGACACCACTCGACAGCGGCGTTCCGTTCTTTTAAAATGTCTGCCGATCTCGTTAACCGGCTCCGCACCGGCCAGCGAGTCCGCGCGCGACTCGAACGAATCTTACGAGGGACCGGGGGTGGGGGGCGGGGGTCGAAACGAACTCGACGCGACGCGTTACGAAATCGGAAGAACGCGACGGCGAAAGGAGCAGCGCGAAAATGACCACCTGGTCGTGGGAATTCGTCGAGTCGGCGACGATAATAATCGGAACCCTTTGCTCGCTCGTAGAAAACCCGACCAGTCGAGTTTCATCGCCGACGCACAGTTCGATACAGATATCGTATATAGTTGTATGCAATCGGAAGCAGGGATAATGCTCGAGCCAAAGACTGAATTATTGAGGATTTAGCTGTGTATCGCCGGAAGAGAAGGGTTCTCGGTGATCGTAAGAATATCTAACCTCGACGTGGCTCCTTCTATTATTCACCAGCTGTCATCCCCGTGTCGGGGTGAAACGTGCTACAAGAAAGCTTGAAAGCCCGATCGTACCACTTATTTCCGATCGCTCGACCGTCTGTTCTATTCGCGCTTCTCCTTTTTTCCTTTCATTCCCCTTTCTTACGCTTTTTCTCCCTTTTTCTTCACGCGCGTGCAACGGATTCCCATTTCGTGGCGCGAAAGAGGAGATGGATCGCGATCGCGATGGGAGGAAACGAGCGAACCCTTCGCGTGAATTAATACGTCGAAAGATAGGAGAAAGATTCGTTGTCGGCGACGGTTGAGAGGTAACTGCTTAAACAGAGCCTTTGTTCTGGCCTTGGGACCTTAAATCGTACCCTTTTCGAGCCACGCGGTGTGTTTACTTTTCGTCTGCTCGCCGTTTCCTCGGCCTACCCCACGCTTACAGGTACAATTACCGGGGATAAGTCGTAGACGTTGGACTCGAAGCGATCGATATGGACAGTGGATCGAGCGTGAAAAGCAACGCCGCTGAAAAAGCTAGCCGACTCTCGGCGAGGATGTAGCCTCGGGGGGAGGAGGATCGAAGAGATTTCGAGTTCTTCTCCGGTGACTTTCGGTCGTGGCAATCTATTCGCGAGAAACCGAGAGACACGTCGAAATGGCACTGGATGGCAGCCGCGATTGATATTTAGTCGTGGCACGCGGCGCATAAGAGGATTAAGGGTCGTCGCGGTGCTGTATCGGATAGGAACAGCCATGACCTCGGTGAACCGTGGTCATCGCACACGCGACCCGGGCTTCGAGATGCCGAACAGGAGTCGGATGTTGTTCGAAATAGCACCAAGAATTTCTATTCACCGGTCGGACACGGTGCAACGCCATTTCGATTCCGATTACGGTTAGGCGTTCGCTCCACTGTTCTATATTCCCGTCGCGTGGCCGGTCACCGATCGGCCGATTTTGCAACGATCCAGAACGAAAGATTTGCGGTGGAGGAATCGGCTGGCAACGCGTCACGCTTTGAGCAAAAGGATCGACCTATGACTGGAAAATCGCGAGAGACGTTCATAGCTGGTCGGAGCGTCGTCATGCGCTCGTACTCCAGCGACGAGATTAAAATAGAAGGAACGTGATTCGAATGGAAGGTTTATCTATTTCTGAAACGCGCCTGTGTTTTAGAAGGATCGTTTGCATACTCGATTTGACTGTCGTGAAAATAGATCCAGGGCGGGGGAAAGCGCTTTGGTAGACAGAATTCTATGCAATATTGATAAATCACCGCCCGTTACGTCGTTATCGTAATAACGAACATCGTATCCCGAAAGCCGGTATAAGCGTTCGATTTCGATTAGAAACAAACTCGATGCATTACGCCGGTAATCGGAGCCTACGTCGATTATCCGGTGATTATTCGACAGCGGAAACGAGGAAAGAGAGGAAGGAGAAAAGAAATTCGCGTATTCGCGTTGTGCCGAGTCGGACGATTCGCCGGACCGAGTTTTCAACGCGTCTACGTTTTCCCCGAGCCGTAACGCGTTCTCCGGCATTGAACGACGACCGGCATCGACGGATCCGGCTGGTGGTATCGGCGTCACTAACAGAGGCAGGGGGTGTTAAGGGTTGAGGGTCCACTGGCCTCAACCCCTCCTCCAATCGATAATATACGATCCTGCATGATTCTGCTTCGCGTATCACAATGGCCCTCTAGGCAACCTATTCTACGACCTAGCAACCTCTAGCTGCGTATGTAGCGCCGATCTACCGGTCTCCGAGCTTGCGGTAGATAATGAGTGATTAGGTAATTAGTTGTCCAATATTCGATCCATCCTGCTCTCCAAACCGGACTACCGTTTTCGCTCATCCTCGTTATATGCGATTTCTGAACCGTTTTAAGTAGCTTTCCGATCCGATATATCCTTCGTTTCGCCGATTAATAGACAAACGCGACGAATAAAAGGATGTCTCTCCCGTTTCTTTCTCTTTTTCCCTTTTCTCCCTGCCGCTTTCGAGCGAAACACTGGAGCTCCCGCGTCTGGTCCTAAAGGCGACCAGAGAGTCGTGGATGGTGAAACGAAATTGGCTCGGACGCGACCGACGGCCAACTCGCGCGTACCTTCGCTCTTGGCCAGCGCGTGGAGCGCGAGAAAATCGAATAACATTCGTTTCGGGTTAATATCGATTTGTAGAACCGAGGGGTTGCGCGACTCTCGTCCGAAAAAGCGCGTCTCGTCGGAGTGCAGAGCGGTATCCCTTCGACGTATCACCGAGCGTGCCAGGCCTACCCCTTTATAAATATAACAATTAAACGTATGAGGGTCGCGTCACGACAGAGACGGAAATAAACGGACAAAGAGAGGAGAAATCGGGAGAGAAAAAGCGTGCGTACGACTGTTGGAACGATCAGCACGAGAATATATCTTATAGAACGTGATACAGAAGGGGGAGATATACGAGGCTTGCTCGGCAAACGTGTCCGAATGTACGCACGGTCTGCATTTTACAAAGTTACGCTATATCTGGCGCGAACAATTTTTACCAAACTTTTATCGTTTATAGAGAGAGATAAAAGGGCGTCGCTTCGGAGATGGGGTAAAATGGCATTTGGACGCAGAAACGATGGACGAAAGATGGTGAAAGAGGCCTAGATCGCGACGTTTCCGAGGCGGCGAGGAGCTCGGTACCGTGAAACGAGGTGGGAAGGAAGAAAAATAGGACGAAGAGGATTAGATTAAATTAGATGGGATAAAGTTAAACTAGATTAAATTAGATGAAACTAGGTCGAATGGAAGGAAAGGGGGACACGTGCGTAGCTGATACGGGGGAGAAGGAAAGAAACGATCTAGCAGCAGCGGCGAGAGAGACTAGAGAGCGAAACGTCGATAACGAAAGAAAAGCGGGGAGGAATGTGGGCGAGGGAGAGTTAATTCGCGAAAGCGGCGAGACGAATTAAACGCGTGTGAGTTAACGCGCGACAGAATCGTCACTCGGGTCGAGCCGGTCGGTCGAATGGTTCAGCCGGTCGTAAGCATTTAAATGCTCGCGGCTGGATAAATTGTTGTATTAGTCACGGCAAGTTTATATTAATATGCCTGGACGTTCGTGCTGCTCGATGGCGAATTTCCTTCGTTGCCGAGTCACGAATGGACCCGTTCTCGACTATCACCGGCCGAGCGGCGCGATCCAGCCACGTTTCCAACTTTTCTCCGATCGGCAAGGGATACTCGATATCGTTACTCGGCGTCACGACGAATATTTCGCCCGAAGCGTTCGGTGATCGCCGCCCGATTCATGACCGCGTTTCTTTTCCATCGGATCGCGATCGCGAAACGATCGGAACGGCGAATGATCGAGGAGGGTGGCGCGACCGATGCGCGAATAATCGGTGCGTTTAATCGCGTCACCGCGACAAATCGAGATTGCGACAAATCGGAATTGCGTCAGTGCAGATATTCGCGGCGATATACGCGGCAAGAACGTGTACGATACGTGTGCTAACTTTTGCGCGTGTCGGTGCACGCACGGGGCATTACGGGCCGCTGATGTAATACTTTTATTATCGTTCGCTGCAATTTCTCGGTGACAACATTCGCTATTTCAGTCGGCTTTGTCTATAACGACCGTTACACCGTGAACAACGAATGCCGTCCGTGTATCGTAGACGCTCGTGCCGCGTAACGTCTTTCCACGCCGGTTTTACAACGCCTCGCGACCCACCCTTCGCGATTGGCAACGTCGATGATCGATCGATCCTTCGAGTATCCAGATTCCGGAAATCGCTTTCTTAACGCTAACGGCTCCTCACCTACCTGTGCGTTACGCGATTTCGAACGTCGTCGATACCGTTGATTGCACAGCTCGCGTCTTCTCCATGACAGGTACATTGCTCTCCTTCGAGTCCATGCGTAGAGTGGTCGACTCGCGTCTAGAACGGCTCGCGTGATCTGTCGAACAGATGAAGAAAGACGAATTAATAAAACAGGTAGAAGAGAAAGGGAGGAAAGCTGGGGGATGGCGCGAAACACGAATTCAATAACGGCTTTTACGACGGTCGTTCGTAGGGAACGATCCTCTCGCGACACGAGGACAATTTCGATTCTTGAATTTTCTCGGGTATATTAAGCGGAAAAAGGGGTGGCGAGAGCCACGCGAAACGATTTAAGACACGAGTGGAATTTGTTGGTCTTTCTTCTCGATCGTGGACCACGCGGAAGCGGAGATTTTTGGCTGGAAAGACGAAGCAAAGCGGAGAAAGGAGAACGAAAGACGGGAGACAAGAGTTGGCGGAAAGAAACAAGGAGGTACGGGTAGCAATGGTTACAGCAGAATAAACCCCTCAATAATGAGTTCCGCGAGTGAATTCCCCCGGCACGGAGAGGCTCGAGATAATAAAACAGAGCGACTGGGACGCAACCGAGCGACGGTGGTAGTAACGGTAGTTGCGGTGGTATTGGTCGACGAGGAGTGCCGAGGGTGCAGGGGTTGCGCACCGGCAAGAGTAATAGTAAGAGGCAATAAAATATAATGAAATAACATCCAATCCAGGAGAGATATTGTGAAAATATTATTACTAACTTATTACTTGCTGGGCACGGTGCACCACGCTCTCTACGTTTTTCTCCTTTTTTCTCCTTTTTCCTCCTTTTTCCTCCGCTCGGTTCCTCCCGCTTCCTCGGCCCCTTGCGTACGCATATCCTCCCTTTCCCTCTCTATTCCTCCCTTTCCTTCATCCCCGTTCGCCCTCTTCACCTTCCCGAGCTCGTTCGTTCCACCCTTCGACCAGCTTTCCTACTACCCGGAGTCTCGATAAAAATTTCCATTCAACGCGACGGGAAACGCGACCGAACCAGGATACCTATACCCACCCATATAAGGCAGTGCCGCGAAATTCCATACGGCGTTTCTCTTGCTTTCGCTCGGGATTTCTCAAATGTAAGATAAACGAAAGGAGGGATAGCGGGTAATCGCGTTCTACGGGCTAAATTATTATCGCGTCCGCGAGGGTTGGCATCATCGGATGGCGGCGGCGAGGGACGAGAGAAGGAGCGAGAACGGACGGATGGGCGGTCGGTCGGTCGGTCGGACAACGGTCGCGATCGACTCGACCGGCATACATTGAAATGCAAAGTACACGCTAAGCGGATTATCTGACAGGAAAGATCGGCGAAGCGGAGGAAAAAAAAAAAAAGCGCGATTACGGAGCGAGATATCGAGGGAGATCGCAGGCGGTGACGACAGACGGTTATATAAAAGATAGAGAAGCATACGCGGCGTACGGCGTGCGGCGTTTGGCGTACCGTGGCGTATCGCGGCGTATCGTGGCGTACCATGGCGTATCGTGGCGCACCGTGGCGCACCGTGGCGCACCGTAGCGTACCGCGGTGGGCGGCGGTAGCGGTATACGAGCAGCAGGAGGAGGAACGAACCGGCGGCGTAAAGGAAGAGAGTATTAGCGGCTAGCGAAGAAGGAAGAGGCGATCGGGGACGGAAGGGAGATCCTAGCCCGCAACAATCCTATCTGACTGTGTAAATCTCCGGGCGTTGTAACGAAGCGGCAAATCGAAACTAAACGGTAGACCATGAATGGGAAAACAGAAAATAACGTTCCGGCGCGCGAGGCCGCGCACTTCCGGCAGGGACAGCTCGTGCACGGGGGGAATGTGCTCGCGAACCGCTCGACCGAGTACGTGCTCCACGACGCCGCTCGTGCCGACCGCCGTTCGCAAACCGTCTCTCTCTCTCTCTCTCTCTCTCTCTCTCTCTCTCTTTCTCTCTTTCTCTCTCTATATATATATGTATATATACACATACGTGTGTGTGTGTGTGTGTGTGTACATAAATATATATACATGGAAGCTTTCGAGAAAGCTTTTTCTAAAAATTATCCAGAGGTCACGAGGTTTCGCGAGTGGTTTGGCAACGCGTCGGAGACCGTGCTGCTGTTACGTGTCCCTCTCGTGCGAGAACGAGATCGCGCGATTCTTCGGTTTCGCGATCTCTCGTCTATACCTCGATGATTTATCGCTTACCGCGTTCAAAGGTAACCGCGCGGTTCTTACGCGATCGAGTAATATAGAGCGCGCATTCGGTGGAACGTAAAGGAGAAGAGAAACGGGTCCGGTGGAAGGAGAGATCGTTTGTTTTGGAAAATTTCGATGCGAACGGTTCGAACGATGGCCATTATTCGCGTTAGCGGTTTACGTTGGCAGTAATTTGCAAGAGTAGAACGATTTGCCGGGACAGCTCCGCTTATATAAATAATATAACGTTATGCGAAAGAGCGTATAAGCGGGTATCGAGGAGATGAGAGGAGAGGAGACGAGACGGGATCCGTCCGTGTCCGATGCACGTGTCTTTGCAGCGGGTTACGTAAGTGCATCCCGTACACGATAGTAGGTATATACGTAGGTGAATACGTCTGGGACGCACACAGATTGGAAGAAAATCGGTACACGATAGCGCTCTCATGATGCAGTCTGCACGAGTAGTAAGTATAATGTCTTCATCGTTATAACCGGTATTTCGTGCGACGTTCGAATTAAATAAGATCTTCTCGTAACGCAGGGCTTCCGTCGTTACAAAGAAATCCGCCGAAACAATAATGGCTACGCGACGCGACGCAATGATATCTTTATCCGTACAACCGCTTTGCCACCTGACGTTCTGAATAAAATAAGGTCCGTGCAGCAGGTACGTTGCATATCCGCTGTTAGGAAAATCGGCGCACGACATTCTCACAATATACATATAATACGCGTAAGAATAATTTCTATCTACGTAACTACTATTCCGTCGAACGCATAAATTAACTCTCCTTTTTACGAGGCTACGTTTCCGTTATTAACTCGCCGTGCCGCGCCGCGCTGTGCCGTCTTTGTTGCATCGCTTCGAGTACCAGCGAAAATTTACATACCTAAATGTTCGTTAAAAAATTACATACCCGAAGACCCTACACGCTGTGGGATATTTCCGACGCGCCGCACGGAATTCCTTCTCTTCCGCGTATCCCTCCCCTTTCCGCCATATTCTCCTTCACGTCCGAGCAAACGACACCCGACGCTCGCGATTTCGTTTCGCGGTCCCGTTTCGCCGGCCATCGGTACCCCCCATCGGAGATGTCCGCACCGATCCAGTCCGCTTTGCATATTTCCGATGATAGTAGGTAGAGGTACGTACGTAGGTAGGAAGGTAGGTAGGTATGTAGGTAGGTAGGTAGGTAGGTAGGTAGGTAGGTAGGTACGTGACGAATCTTGGAACGCATAATGCCTTTTAATTTTCACGTGTCTGGAAACGTGATCGCGCGGATTCTCTTCTTCCTATTATTATTCCTCGTTTATCTCTCCTTTTCGTTCTCTCCTCTATTCCGCGTTTCTGTCCGTTGCTCTGTCCCCCTGCCCCAAGTTTCGCGCGAATCCGTTCGCGGCTCGTAGTAAAGGTTTAAATTGTAAATGTATCGTTATTCCGTGGTTCGATCGGCGGTGAATCGAGCGCGAAAGGAATCGACTGGTTAAACTGGACCACGCCGCGCCGCGCGCCGATACGTGCAACCGTTTTTCTCTGCAGGTGGACGAGCGTATGAATAAAATACAGTTTCTAGCCGAAGATTTGCCGAGTCGACTCGGTTGTTCGTCGTATTTGCATTCGCATTACGAGACCGTGTATACCGTCGACTTGCGTAATATTATAATCAGCCTCGGGAAAATAAATAACTATGGCGTCTACATGGTCACGTCTCTTCGCCCCTCTCACTGTTTTTACCTATTCGCTAGATAACTATCTTTCCGCTTCCTGTTGACGGGTCGCGGTAACTACGCGTACCTACACACATCGAAACACCGGTAAGAGAAATAACGAACCGACCGAAATAATCTCTAGCGTTTCTTTTCTTTCAGCCGCTACACCGGCTGGCCTTCCTTTCCACTTTCGAACGCTCATTTTTTTCCTTTCCTTTTTTCTTTTTTTTCTTGCCTCTCCACCCCCCCTCCCCCCCCCCCCCCATCCCCTGCACGTAAATAATTATCTCGAAACAATATTTCAAGGCAGAGAGGTCTAGCAAAGGTGCAAAATTATACGCGGGTGTCCTCGTTTGCGGTATCGGACGACGTACGCGTATTACGAACGTATGCCGATTTCCGAACCGATTCGTTTATCCGGAATCGTACTCGTTTCGTCTTAATGGAAAAATAAACGAGCGCGATAATGGAGGAATTTGCCGGGGAAGAAAAATTTCCGCCGGTTTACACACGCGCGTAACTTTCTTGCACGCCACTTCTCGGTGCGATTGCTCACGATCCGAGGAAAGTTCACGCGTGGAAACAAAAGTATCGAAAAGTATGCCACGGAGAGCGTATATCCGGCTTTTCGGCATGCTAGGCGGGAATTAACGCAAATTATTTCCGCGCGAAAGAGTTCGGAAGTCGTAAAAACTAGCGATAGCGCTCGCTTCGTGTACGCTCGTACCCCGAAAAGCTAGCCAGATAATTCGATTCGCGATCTTCGATTCGCGATCCGCGATTCGCGATCCGCGATTCGCGACCGGTCGGTCGTTGCCGAACTCTTCGCCGAGCGAGGCATCCGTCCGTGGTTGCGTAACGTTGACCGGGGATACTCGGGGTGATATCGCGATGGCTTAGCTTCCGACTACCGATTCCAGTCGTTTCCCCGCTATTTCGTTCGATTCGCGAGCGTTCTCTCTTACTCGGGCTGGATATCTATTCCGTGCACTTGCACACGGCGGTCTCTCGTGCACAGAGAGAGGATCGGCAGGTACGTACGAACGCGCAAATGACAAAACACGTATTACGTGTAACTGGAGTCCGTGCTAGAGATCAATACACATAATAGAGGGTATCTATAGCGCGCGCAACCCGTGCTCATTTACTTAATTGTGTTCTATACGGTATAACCGAGGTATGGTGTGCGACTCGTGTAGGTACGCGGCTGCCTACACCCCTCTTACCGTGCCTCGCCGCTTTGGCCACCCTTCGGAGCATTGCTCTCCCCCGCCCCGCTTAGCCTCGTCCCACCTCGCCCCCTGACGCCCAACCTCCTCTTCCCTCGCCGCCCCTTCGCCACCCAACCCCCGACTCGTGCTCCTGCTCCACCTCCACCTCTTCCTCCTCCACCACCTCCTCCACCTCCTCCACCTCCTCCTCCACCTCCTCTTCCTCTTCCTCCTGTTCCCTGCTACCCTAGTCCCACCCGTTGCCACCTCTTGCCACCCCTGATGTCCATAGGGCCGAGTGTGCGTAATATTCAGACGTATAACGGTGCCGGGGCCACGTAGGTACATTGGCATCAATTTATGGGGTGGGAGGGTGCAGCAGATATATACGATCCGATAGGGTTGAATATCTCGTGCTTTTGTGCCCATCTACACCTCCTCGTTTCCATCTCTGCTCGTCTTTCTCTCAACGAGCCTCCGCCACTCTCGCTTCGTTTCGCCTCGCCTCGTCTCGCCTCGCCTCGCCTCGCCTCGCCTCATCTCGTCACCCCCTTCCAGGCCCTTTCTCCCATTATCTTCTCGCGTATGCTTTCTCTTCCGTCTTTCTCTCTTCTTCTCTTTCCGCCTTGTTCACTCGTGTTTTGCCTCCTCTCGTCCCTTCGTCGTCTCGTATCGTTTCGCATCTGGTCTTTCCAAGCATCTCAAAGAGTGCTTCGACCTCGACCGCGACGCGGTGAGTCTCTCGATCGTTCGATCCGCTCGAGGATCTCTTCCGGCGCGAGCCTTGCGTTTCGCTGTTACGCGACAAAGGAAAATCCTACGGCCGGATGGATGGAAGCGATGAAATTTCTCGCGGGTGGGGAAAGGTTAACTCGCGCGATATCGAGAGGAGCGAGGGAGCGAGATAAAGAACGGGAGAGAGTGTAGGAGAATTTAAAAAAAAGCGCCCATGCCGAAGGCTTCGAATGGCGCGAATAATTCGCGAACGAGCGTAATTCGGCGTAACGAGCCGAAATTCGAGCGTACGACGGGCAATGCTAATAAGCGCGCGTGATATCGCAAGAATTTTCGAGCGAGAAAATCCGAAAGCGATCCGCGGGTCAACCGGCCGACAACTGCGACGAACGACGAACAACAAAATGTCGACCGCAATTATGCTGTAATTAACTTGGAAACGTACACATATACGCTCGCGCACGCACGATCCTCTCGGCTACCCGTGGACAGAGGCACGGAAACGCGTAACCCGCGCGAGCGCGGGGCCGCTCACTCACACCGACAACAAAAACACACGAACGCCAGGGCAAACGCACACATACCGCCGGCACCGGACGGTGCGGCGTGCTTCACAGGTGGTTGGGGATTTTTGTATTTAGCGGTTGGCACCGTCCGGCGTTCACGCGTTTACACGCGCCGCCTGGCTGCATTATGCATGTTTGCGGTAGCAGAAGAGAATTTAAACCAACTACCTCCGATCTATCCTCTGCCGTCTGCCTTTCTCTCTCCCTCTCTCTCTCTCTCTCTCTCTTTCCTCCTCCTCCTCTACCTCTCTCCCTCTCTCGCTCTGTTCGGTCCGGAGTAACCTCTAATTCCGATTTTGGCCACTTCCGTTGCTCCGAATCGCGACCTTCTCCAGTGCCATCTCCATCCACCGAGTTCTCGGATCCTTCGCGTGCCTCGCATTTCCGCCAATCTTTGCTCCTCGCGGCAAAAGCGTGCCGCGATATTTTAGCGAATTCGCGGCGAGAATAAGACGCTTAGCTTCGCGATAGCGGACATCATCGAAGCCGGTAGAGCGACGACCGATGACGATCGATCGAACGCGGAATAAGCTTTCGGGGGGCGAAAGAAGATAACGAGAACGACATCGTTTCTGCGTGAAATTACAATTTAAATTAGTATTATTACGACTTGGGCATTGCCGCGTAATTACATTATTATTATACGTTTTAATACTTTATTAAATATTTATTGCTTTGTTATTGCATCAAATACGGCATTAACAACCCTCCGGGGACTCGCGTTTCACCGGATTTCATCGAACGTTCGAAACGCGAACGCGGCTCGCGATCGTCGCGAACGGAGGGTGGAACTTTTGCCACCAGGGGCAACCGCGACTTTCGTCTTCTTCTTCGCTTCCGCCCGATCGAAGGGGTAAAGGCGAGGAAGGGAGGAAACGAGAGCGAGAGAGATGCGAGGGAGGACGAACGAAGGGGTGACGCGCGGTTGACGATCGAGCGAGCGATCGGCATTCTAACGCGACGTGGCGTACACGCGCGGCAGTGCTGTGTGTTACGCGGATGTACGTCAAATCAAAATGCACAATCCCGGCAAATCATTTCGAATATTTCATAATGGGCGCGAAATATCATTACCTGCCGCCTGTGCGACACCCTCCGCCACTCGAGCCCACCCCACGCCCCGCGTGTCTCCATCCCTGGTGAATTCGCCGCCGGTGACTCCCCGCATCGCGAATATTACCCGCACAGACAGAAGCGGCGACGAACGAAGGGAGAGAGAGAGAGAGAGAGAGAGAGAGAGAGAGAGGGAGCGAGGGGGAGAGGAAGAGGAAGAGAGGAGTTGCGAGCAGGAACGAGAACCGACCAGGAGAGATGGATGGAAACACACGAGAAAGCCTAGAGAAGGAAAGAGACGAATAACCGACCGGTAGATTCGTGTCGCGCGTATACGTATAGCGAAAAACACATTGGCGAGCTTGCACACGGACGTGTGCGAACACGGTGTACGACGGGCTATGCAACCGGGACTAAATTACGTTCCCCGTAACGCGTTTAGCCGCGAATCGCATTGCGAGCGATCCGTATAACCCGAATATCGGCCGCACGCCAGAGATAGGACCGGCCGACCAACCGACCGACCGACCGAGGGATTCGTCCAGGAACGATCATTACACCCATCGATGAGAGACTTCGCACTCCATTTTGATCGTCGATCTCCCTCTCTTCGTCCAACCTTATCCGACATCCGACCGAGACTCTTTCGGCCGACGACCGTGTGCCTCGTACCCTCGCTTCGACCGCTCTACCCTTCGCCAAGGATATCCCCAACCTTTCGCGTTTCTCGCTTTTCGATTCCTACCTTCGAAATTGGTCTATCCGGTACTCCTCGAGACACTCGGATTTCCTCGCGCGTCGTCGATATCGATGCTCGATACCGATCACTGTTCTCGGTAAGGCTTGCTTTAAATCAATGCACGACCATCGAACTAACCATCCGACTACGTACCATCCTACGGACCTAGCTGCCTACGACTATCTTTGTTCCCTGTGCGAAATATTCGCCACTGGCTAGCCGGTTAGCAACTGTAACGCAGAGAGAAGCGGTAGAACAGCAACGTCGTCGTCGAGAGGCAAACCCCAGCAGCCAAGCAGCCAGACAACGGACAGGAGCTACAGGCAACTAGGTAGGCCGGTAGACAGGCAGGCAGACAGGCAGGCAAGCGGTTGCAGCAGCAGCAATAACAGCTGCAGCAACTGTGGTTGTGGTACTAGCGGTAGTAGTAGTAGCAGTAGGAGTAGTAGTAGTAGTAGTGGTAGTAGTAGTAATAGAAGTAGTAGTGGTAGCAGCAGCAGCAACAACAGCAGCAGCAGCAGCAGCAGCAGCAGCCCGTAGTTAGTAGCTAGCAGCAGCTAGACAGCAGCCAAGCTCTAGTAACAGTGGCTGGCTCCTCGTCGTTCTCCATTTGCCTTCCCCTATGTCCCCCGACCTATCTAGCTAGCTGGCTAGCTATCTTTCTCCGTTCCTCTCTGACCCTCGTTTCCTCCCTTCCTTCGTCCCTCTTCATCGACCTTCTCCACCATCGTCGTTGAAATCACCACCACCATCGTCGGTACCATCAGCAGCACCGTATACACGGTACACTCTGGTACTACTCTGGAATCGCATCGCGGCCACTCCAGTTGCATTGCGGCCAACACCGATCCGCACACAACACAGGGTCCGGCTCGTCGACACATGTACCGGAGAAATACGTACGACGCACGCATATCCATCCAGCCGGAGCAACTCGCCGAACGATGCGTACATACACGCGCATACGCGAGAGCACAGCGGCCTAGCGTTGCCCTCTGCCTCCGGCCAGAGATATCGTTAGCATGCCTTGCTAATCACGGACTCGATAATAATACCGTGATTGATAGGACGAACCCCGTCCCTTCTCTTCGTTCGCCTCCACCTCCACCTCTACCTCCACCTCCATCTCTACCTTCTCGTACAACCTCCTACAACCTCCCACCCCCAACCCCGCGTACTCTGCCCCTCGGACCCTCTAGCGAATCCCTACCTCTTCCTCTTCCTCTTCCTCTTCCTCTTCCTCTACCTATACCTCTGCCTCTACCTCTGCTTTCGCCTCTACCGCCACCGCCACCGCCTCCGCATCCATCTCTGCCTGTGCCTCCTCGAAACCTCCAACGTTCCACCCCTCGAGAGTGCGGCCATTGCGCCCCTCTGACTTTCTCTTGTCCATTCTTCCCCCTCCTCCCGCCATCCCTTTTCTAACCTCCCTTCCTCCCTTTCCATCTTCCTTTTCCTACGAATCCTCGCCATTCCTCCTGCACCCCTCCTTCTCGCATCCTTCTCGTCTCCTTCTTCTCGCGAACATTGCCGCGATACCGATAACGAATCCGAAAGGAACCGAGCATGCCGTACGAACGCGTGACATTTTTTGCTTTCGCCGTCTGGAAACTTGGCGACCAGCATCGGACCAAGACCGATAAACTTTCTTTCGTTTCGCATGATCGGTCGCGACGACGACTCCGTGAGTCGCGTGATCTACTCGCGTTTCATTTTTCTTTCGAGCCAAGCCGATTACGCGAAACCGGAAAAGAAAGGACGAAGCGAACGAAGCGTGTCGCTTTATTTATCTTCTATTGCTTCTCGCGACGAATGGGCGAATATCGCGATTACCGCAGCGCGCGATCGACAAAGGAAAAGTATATAATAACCAAGCAAGATGATAAATGCGGGAAAAAGCGACGCCACTTATCCTCTTCGCTGTTACCATTGAATGGAATCGCAGCCAGAACTCGGAATAATGAAGACGTAACATTCGACTGGCTGCCATTTCGCGTTGCGAATCTAGCAACTGTTCAGACTCGGTGGCGCATGTGAAAATCCGTGTGTGTGTGTGTGTGTGTGTGTGTGTGTGTGTGTGTGTGTGCGCGCGCGAAGGAAAGTTGAGCCGAGAGTCAAGATAGGAAAGCCCGACCGGGCGCATGCACGCGTTTTATATGGGTCGTCCTATCTCTCTTCCTCTCCCGATTTCTCTCCCGATGCCTCTCCCGATTCCTCTCGAGCCCGTGTGCACAGAATTTGCGTGTGTCCGAGGATGCGCGCGAGTACGAAACAGCTATGCTGGCTATGATACCATTAGCATCAGTGATTAATGTATGCCGCAGCCTGTTCCACGGCAATGCGCGAGGTTCGTGTATACTCCGTGATTGACTCGTAGCCGCGGGAACGACCGACGCTGAAAGAAAACACCGAGACCGAGATCGACCGGCGAAACTTATTTCTTCCTGCCTTCCTGCCCTATCGGGGATAAATTAATCCCTCGGCAGCGCGTACGCGGCCGACTCGTCGTGATTTTTCACCGTGCACCCCTACACGGCCGCTCCGTGCCACCGACCAACCCGAAACGACCGCCTCCACGAAATCGTACCCGATCGGGATCGCGAATTTCGACGACAAATCGGTAGGTAAACCCGCTGGACGACAGCTTTCGTAATTGGAAATTACGTCGAGACGTTGCGCACGGTCGCGTTCGAAGGAGGAAAGACGCGAAAGGAATTCGTCCGATCGCGGATTAATCGGGTAAACGAGAACGATGATCGGTAGCTAATGGTACACCCGGTACGTTCGAATTCAGAGATCGTGGATTACACGTCGTGTCTGTCGAAGCGTACGCGCGTTCTGTATTTTAGGCTGTCAGAGACGAAACCTTCGAGGTTCCGGCAACGCGTTCGTAGATCGATACCGTAATTTCGATTCGCGATGGACGGGAAGATCTTTCGTATCGCGTTGCGGCGGATTACGTGTCCTCAAATGGGTTCCAGCCGAGAAGCGGGAATTAATTATCGAGAAACACGCGTTTACATCGGCCGGTGTATAACCTACGCAGAAATTAATATCTGCCGTTTCGTACGGAGAATTAAGATGCCGCATCGAGATCGATCATACCCTTTTTCCGATCTTTCCCTCGCCCGGCCCCGATTTTGCTAGATTACAGCGTACACGCCGCTCATAGAATATTTATACGGGCTATGCATATACTAGAACTCGCGATTATAGATTTTTTTTTTCTCCACCTATTCATAGTTTTAACGTATCGCGATGAATTGATATTCATAGATTAAGATCAGGAAAGAGTTACCGGATAACGCCGCGCGTTTACAAGGTTGACGTTGTGGTTTAACGTGTAGCGCTAAATTAATTATAATGCTTACTATCCGCGAGGCTCGCATAGTCTTGCTTACAATGTAGATAGTATCGAGAGAATGGATGCTGGCTACGCGCGGAAAGAAAAATGTGAAATTCAAGACTGGGAATAATTCTTTGCACTCCTGTTTGCTTCTCTGACAATTTATACTCCGGTATCAACGTTACAAGCAAATTCCTCCGTTAATAAGGACGAACCGCGAGTAACGCGGAGAAACACGGCAACATGGAAGATTCGAAACATAGGGTAATTCCTATACGGGAAACACCGGTATCGAGAGATCGATGAACTCGCATCGGCAGCGGTCGTTTTCGGTTCAATAGTTACCAGTGATAAAAAAGGAGAAAAAAGGAAAGAAAGGAGAAGAAAGGGAGCAGAGAGGGAGGGAAAGAAAACGAAATCGGTTCAAAGCGAATCAATATTGATTCTCGCAACTAATTTCTCAGAGCTTTTTAGGAATCGGTGAATAATAAATAACGAGATTCGACTAACGGAGAGGAAGCGGGTCGAGAAGTTTGAAATCTCGAAGGATTTTGTCGTGCGGTTCGGATACGAATACATCGTGTGGGTGGAGGGGAATATGTAAACTGAGAGTCGCATTAATATTCAGGCTCGCGGAGGTCTTAAGGAAGAAGAAACTCGTGGTAGGCAGGCGGGCCGGCAAGTAGGCAAGCAAGCAAGTAGGCAGGCAGGCAGGCAGGCAGGCAGCCAGGCAGACCAGCAAGCAGGCAGGCAAGCAGGCAGGCAGGCAGGCAGGCAGGCAGGCAGGCAGTCAGTCAGGCAGTCAGGCAGGCAAGGAAAGAGGGAGCAGGTAGGTAGGCAAGCGGGTGGGCACGGTGCCGCGATCCATAAAAATGTCGGGGCTTCCGAGTGACGGCCGGAAACCAGGAGATGGACAGGGCCAATTGTTTATATTACTCGGTGCAACAATGGAAGTCCAGCGGCGTGTACCGTGTAGTATCGTAATACATGCTACGGTGCTTGCATTCTTTTTCCAGGAATTCGACCGTGCCTCGGTTGTTGCGATAATGCCAACTAATGTTTCTTTTCTTCTTCCATTCGCGCTCGCCTGATTTTTATTGACCCCCCTCTCGTTCCGTCGTTACTCGAGACACGGAATTCGTTTGGAAACGGAAACCTCGGCGTGTCTTACATTTTTCTACTTTTTCACCCGAGACCCTTCGCGGAAGTACGACATCGTTCGTCCAGCGGTCGTAACAGATTCTTTAAACCGACGTCGTTGCTCGTTCTCGACGCGATTTAAATCCGACCCCGGCCAGTCCGGTCGGCTCGTGGGCAGGTACTCCGCGGAATTCGAATTCATAGAAGGTTGCTCGGTTTTCTTAGATTATCGGACGACGACGAGAGAGACACGCGAAAAGGAGGTTCGCGACGAAAAGGTCAACGGACAAACGGCGAAAGACACGCACGGCCGAAATTTTCTTCGTAAAAGTTTTACGACATCGAGAAATTCGACGTTGGGCGAGAAAACGGAAAAGGGGAAACGGTGGAGAAACGACGACGACGACGACGACGACGACGACGACGACGACGACGACGAAGAGCCGAGCGAAAGGAGAAGGGAATGGGGGGAGGGTGTAGGAGGGGGAGAAGGAAAGGGAGAGGGAGAGGGAGAGAGCAGAGGGGTGGGTGAGGCGTAGAGGTGGAAGAGTCCGCTACCTTTACAGTAAAGTAAAATCTACAGTGCGCTATGCTACAAAGCAGGTCTGGCCATTAGGTATTTATTAAGTTTAGAAATTTATAGATGCCTCCTGGGCGCGGGCCCCGTCGACCCCCTGCGAGTAGCTACGCTCCTGCCCCGTACCCCTTCCCGCCGCCTCTGCCTCTAGGTTTCTCCGTCTCCACAGCGGCAGTCTCCACCCCCGGCCAGCCGCCAGCCAGTATTAAAATGAATTATTTAATTTTAAACTTGGTAATTTTTAACCGTATTATATCAGAAATTATTTACACGCCTGCTTCAGCGCTGCTACCCTTTCCCGTCACTCCGCTTTGCCTCTTGCCTACGCTCTCCCCTATCCGTTTTACCATTAAACTCACCGCCACTTACCTCGTATACCAGCCGCGAACGTTTCTTCTTGCTTTATCGTTGCTAATATCGACCTTGTATTTTCTTTGTCGCCTCGAAATATTTCCGCCCTTACCGGCACCTAAAATTCCACCATTCGATCGGAATATCGCGTGGGCCGGAGAGAGATGCCAAAGGACAGCAACGGAAACCGTGGACGCGCGAATCGTCGTTCGTGAAACGCTATCGGTGCTATCGACGCGACGAAAACCACGGTACCGAAGAACCCAACGACGCGCGAGCGAATGATTCTGGTTAGGCTAAAGAGGAACGGGAAACGGAGGGAGAAAGGAGGAAACGAAAGCGAAAAAAAAAGAGGTTCGGAGTGTTTCGATTAATTTGCGCGTAGGTATTTAGTTAACGAGTTGATCGGCGAAATTACAAGGTATAATTTAATACCGACACCGGTCAAATTTACTTCGTAAATAACGGTAAATAAACGGGCCGTTTAGTGCGCGCGCGAGTGCACGTGCCTCTAAAATTTGGCCCTTCCAGACGACCGCGGGCAAATTTGTCAACGTAAATCGGCGCGATACGCGTGCATCGTTGAAATCTAATTGAAATCCTAATTGCCGCGACGAGTTTTTTCCTGCCGGCCGGAAATTTGTTACGATGTTCCGTCGATTTATGCTAATTACCGATGGCTCGGTAATATTAATTAATACCGTCGATAATATTGGAACTCCATCTAAACAAACGACCGGGCACGATGCAGATCCTGCGTCAGTTGATTAGCGTTCGTCGCGGTGCGTGCGCGAGCGGTCGGTCGCACGCGCGCAAAACATTCGCCGGCCTGTGTACATACGCGTAGGTATGTGTACACCGATGCCGTGGTACGCGGCTTACGTGCACGCGCTTGCAGCGAAACGGGAACGAGAACGCACCCCCGAACCTGACGCGTATTCGTAAAGGTATTCTCTCGCATCTACGTAAACGCGTACGTCTCTGTTCGTAGTTGGAAAGTAGATGGGACGGTAGGCGCGTTTACGCAACGAGAATCGGTAGCAGTCGCGGGTGCAGGAGCGGGTGCAGCGGTGGGTGCAGAAACGGGTGCAGGAGCGGCAGCAGGAGCGGAAGGGAGGGAGCGGGTGCGGGAGAGAGAGCGGATGGTGAAGCGGGATCGGGATCGGGTGCGGGAAGAGGGTGCGCTCGCGCGCTCGCGAGTTTTCATAGATAGGGGTTGCGAGCGTAGCGTAGGGAGCGGCGCAGGTATAGTCGTATAATGCGTCTATACCGTCTGGGCACATACGCACGCGATATCGCGTCCAGTCCGCGCGGTATTAATTGTTACGACGAGAAAGGCAAATAATTATTATAATTGTCCGGTATAATAATAGGATTCAGCGCTGGAATACCGCTTATACATCGTTCGTCGTAATAAAGCGGCCATCGATTTCGAGCCGGCGTCCATCGATATCGGTGTACGCGCGCGGGTAACAGGCAAGCGCATGATACGCGTACGCAGCTGGCCACGTAGTTCGTACGGGTATTTACGTAGCGGCCTGGTGTGCGTACACACCGGCGAGCGGTGGGTGTGCGCGTATAACGCATATCGAATGTTTATATTATATGCACACACCTAACGAAAGCCTAAATATACTAGCCACCGTGTGGGATCACGCCTATAGGCGGCTATTTGAGCGATAAACAACCGGGCCCGACGTGTTACGCGGCGAATGGTAAAATGTATGTATACCGGGTGTACGCCTCCATTCTGCCACGTTGTTGGTGTATCAATTGTGATTAGGGACAAAGATCCGACGAATTATTCCCGCTCGGTCTCTAATCTGATAACCGAAGCCAGTGCGCGCACACGTCATTGCATCGATTGTTTCTGCATGTGGGAAATCATAAAGGGCCAATGAGTGTCCGAGTGTCTTCATTGTGCTCGCGATAACGAAACGCTAATCACTTTTATACGTACGCGCACCCATTCGCGACGTTATCCTTCGTCCGCGGCCCGTTAATCTCTCTCTCTCTCTCTCTCTCTCTCTCTCTCTCCCCCCCTCTCCCTCCTTTGCTCTATCCTTCCGGAACGGCTCCATCCCCCGTTCTTCGATCTTTCGAAAGTCTCGGGGTGTCGCGGAACCGTCGACCGCTTTAACGAACAAACGCGGCTTATGACGACGAACCCGTTCGAGCTCGGGATAAAGCGACGAGGTAAAATCGGCCAGGCACTCGTAAAAATTCTTGGACCGGTGGCGAAGCGTTTTATGACTTCATCGAACCGTTTCTCCGTTCGCTACCGCAATAATATTCGAGAGTTTGCACTCCCCTTTCGAAAGGCCGCACCCCAAGGACCGAGGGATGAAAAACCGAGGGGTAGTCGGTCGAATCAATTCCAAACACGAGAGGGTTTCGGCGTTTTCAGCGGTGGGTCACGGGACTGGGTTACCGGGTGCGTGTACACCCTCGAATTCGCTCCTTCTTTCGGCTCTCCTCTCTCCTCTTTGCGCGATACTTCTCGCGCTACGAATTTAACCGACCAGAATATATCTTTCGCGACTCGCGACTCGCGACTCTCCTCGCGTCACACCGGCCCCGAAAACTACCCTTCTCTCCGGCCTATACTACCCCTAGCTACGGGCAATCGCACGAGTATGCTTCCGGCAGCAGCGCGATTACAATCCGTTTCCGTTTATCTCGCTCGGTGCAACGATAAGCTTCGAACGGAGCGGGAAACGAGAGCGGAACGCGTCCGAGAAACGAAATTCTGGAAGGCAGTTTCGCGAACGACGCATGACGGTGGCGCGCGATATCGGTACATCGGGATTGTCCATCTTCGAAATATCATTTCGGATGTAAATTTCGGGAGAACGGTTGCCGGCTCGGCATACAAAATGCGTACGAGATTCGGCATCGGTGCATTTCCGATACGAACAGGAACTTTTGGATTTCCATTTGCAGGACGTAGCCTGATTGGACGAATCGACATCACCGGTGGCTTCGCTATTCTCCCCGCAGGACACGTCACGCACATTGGCACAGACTTATGGGTATAATTCATCGACATTACTCGCAACGGGGGTCGGACCACCCCAGCGTAACCACCGTAACCCAGCACGCGCGTTTTAATCCATGCCGTACCCTACCATACTTTTACACGCTTCTGTATTTACGAGCTCGCGACCATTTGTTCAGCCCTGCTCCTTGAACTCCCCCTCTCTCTCTCTCTCTCTCTCTCTCTGCTGCTCCGCCGATACGAAACTCGATTCGATATCGATCACCGAGGCAAAGTCCAGGACAACGGGCGAGTGCAACGGCGACGAGGTAGAGAACGTCGCGCGCGTTAAATTCGCGAGAACGTCGGCGGATGGCTGGACGTTGGCCCGGGGAAAAAGGAACCTCGGCTTTCGAGCCGTTCGGAAAGGGTTAACAGTGGAAAGAACGAACGGCACGGTTGAAACGAATCGAATGTCGTTGACCGACGAGTGGACGTCGCACGGTGAAACTGACCACGGAGCGGAGCGGGAAGCAATGACGCGTACGAAAATAGCGGAGGGTCGCCAATCACGAGGTGTCAGTCGGGGCGAACCGTCATTACGCGATTACATTTTTTCCCAATGCTCGATCTGTCTCCGGTTCGCCGTCGTAAATCTCGATTAGATTTCGATATTCGGAGTAGAACGCCGGTCAGCAACGGGACAAAAAACTCGCGAGTTCTCGCAGTTGTTTATCGAGCAAGTTCGGAAAAAGGATCGTCGCGACGACGATCGTCGGCGGAGGTAACAGCGCAAAGGCTATTAGCGCGATACACCGAAGCTGCATCGGCCGAGTCGTACGATCACCATCGGAGTATACGGCTGACGAGGTAACGATAATAAATAGCGAGCAATTTGAATCGATTCGGAAGTGAAAAGGAGCGGAAGTTGCTCAGCAGTTTACTCAGCATTAGATGTTCATATAATGAATGTTTTTTTAAATAGTCGGCCGACCTTTCCCATCGGGTTGCGACCTCTCGCCGTATATCGTAATAATTTATATCGATGCGTAAGCTCAACGAAATCAAATATCGATAATCTCCGATAACGACGCCACCGCGATTTCGACCATTTAGCATTCACGCGTTTAAGAATCCCGTCCGAAAGCATCCTCCTGCGAGTAACGTCCACGGTGGTATACCCAACTACCTACCTAGCTACCTATCTAGCTACCTACCTACCTATCTACCTACCAACCTACACAGTACCGCGGAAACGAAGCGCGCGCGAACGCCATGGGAGGTGGACACGACGAGCGTCATCGTTTTGATCCGATATATACGCTGCTCTGGTTGGAAAAGCCGGTCGTTTGGTCGCATAGTTGCTCGCTCGAGCGGTAATCGCGTCGAAAATTACGCGAGTTTCCGATACGCGCGTATCGGGAAACGGTCGACAAAGCGTGATCGCGTTCGCGTGATCGCTTAACTCGGATTCCACGATATTACGGGTAAACATCCTTGAATGTTCGCTCGTTAGACCGATGCATCATGACCGGCAGGTCGTAACGCCACCTCGTCGCTGGTCCGCCTTTCGTAACGTAAATTTCAAGGCACGCACGAAGAAAAATTTATGCCTGTCGCGACGAGGCTGCTACCCTCCTATTCTCTCGTCCGACGCGCGCGATCAACGGAAACTCCGCGATGCTTTCTTCCTCGGAGAAACCAGCCGGAGAACTCGCGTTGCCCGGCTACCGGCAAGCTCTTACTCCAGAAGCTTTCTACGTATCGTCCGAAACCGCTATGCGAATTCGACGGTCATAAAATCTCGTATGGATAATGAGTTTCCGTCCTTTTGCGGTGCGACGCGAGCAACAGGAACCGAGCCGAAGGAGGAGGAGGAGAAGAAGAAGAAGAAGAAGACGAAGTCGAAGACGAAGATGAAGAAGAAGAAATAGGAGGAGGAGGAGGAGAAGGAGGAGGAGGAGGAGGAGGAGGGTCAACAGAGGGAAGATACCACCGACAGTCGAAGGAGGAAACAACCCGAGGGGAAAGGGAAACCGAAAGGGAGAAGAAGGGAACAGGCAGAAAAAAGGCCGAAGGAAAGGACGGGACCAGAGGTGGACCACACACACACATCGAGCGAACGTGACCGAGGCGATCCAAGTTCATATTGTAATGCGGAGGTATCCATCCTGCTGCATTATCGTACAGTCCGCGACAGCAGCACGATACTTCCGTGATCATGCTTTCCAGCACGAAATCAAGGCTTACGTACGGAAGCCGCTTCGATCTCTGCTCGGACGACAGCGAACGATATACTACGCGGACCTCGTATCTTCCTTTCGACACCGACAGCCACTCTCCGGTATCCGTGTCCGCGATCTTAACCTCTGCTGCCGTTTCGCCGTCGCACGAACGCGTATATACGGATCTTTCGATTCCGGTTTCGATGCCGGGGTGAAAACTGGTGGAGCGACGTGGAAAAAGGTCTCGGTGGATCGCGATCGAGACAACGGAGACAACGGAGACAGCGGAGAAACGGTATCGGGACTGAAGGGCGAGCCCGGATCCGAGGGAACGCGAATTCGATCGAGCAAGACTGTACGAAGATAAACGAATCACGTATTATTATAATAGCCAGTTGCTAAATGGTTTTTTCAATTCGTCCAACTCCATCCCCGGCGATGGTTTCTTCTTCTCTCTGCTCTACCCGTCTGCCTTGGCCCTTTTCTAGCTGCCTCGCCGTTAATGCTTCATTATAACCACGTAATGAAAATAATAAGAACCCCATTGGCCAGAGTCCGCTGCCTACCCCATCTGTCTTCTCTCGTTCTTTTACCTTCCTCCACCCATGGCTACGATTCGCGCAAAACCGACAGAGTTTTTCGCGATTCGTTTTTTACGATTATTAAACACGGGGAATTTATTCGTACGAGACGGGACGGGACGAGACGAGGGTAGAAAAGTGGTCGGGTTAACGGGAAGCGAAAGCGAGGCTAGGCCGCTTATACGTCCAGGTAACTAAACTTTCGCAACGATTTTTCGTTCTCGATCTCGGAGAACCCGAGGACGAGACAGGGAGAGAAGGGGGCAGGTGATGGCGAAGGTTGTCATTTCTCAGGTGTGTCGTTCGGGGAGATCGGCAGCGAAACAAGTATCGAAACGATCAACGACGACGCGGACTCGGGATTCGCGAGTAAGAGCAGCCGGGGGAGAAGATGCGAGGCATTTTCATTAGCATAAGATTCTTTTTAGTAATCTCGCGTAATGCCTCCCTCTTCCGCCCGCGTGCTGCCCCACCATCCAGAAAGCAGGAGCAGGAACGCCAGAGCCTATCATTATAGAGAAGGAATCATTGGATGATCTTTCGCTCTCCGTGCCTTCGTGCCGGCCAATCGCGTCGGCCGATTTCAAATAATGGTTTCCACCGGCACCGCACTAAACTCGGAAATACATACTGCCGCGGAGCCGCTCGAAGAAACTATAACTGCTCGCGCCCACCGATTCGCTACTCGTTCATATTCGCGGAATTGACGTTAAATAGAAAATTAAAAGAACCGGCCAGCAGATTACAGGAGCGTAAAAACGTTGCCAATCTTTGTACGCGAGAATTCGAATTACACCGAGAGAAGATTGCGAGTCCGAGTTATACGTGGTTTGCCTCGCGAGAGGCAGTCCCGATATAAAACGATTCGCGCGTCGCGTCTCGTTCTAGAACTCTGCTTCTAGCTAGTCTAGGGAAGCTCGACACACGCGTGGTCCACGCGGGGTACGAAACGATGCAGTCCGTTCTTCTCTATCCCTCCGATTTCCCTTTTTCCTTTTTCGTCGATGCCGCGCTCCGCTCGGTGATCCCCTAATCGCGAGACAGGTCGAGAGAGGCTCGATCGTGGCTCGACCTATCTCGACTCGTGCCGCGAGCAACGAAGGGACGAAGTGCCGTAAGGGTTTCCACCCTTAAATTCCCGACAGGAGCTTTGTGGCCGTTAAGGGGTGGCATGGGTACAGAGGGGGTGGAAGTGTCGGCGGTTTTGCCGTGGAAGTGGAAGTGGAAGTGGCGTGGGACTCCATCCACCACCGGCCCGTTCCGTTTCATCCCCTGGAAAACCCGTGAAAACCGCCACTTGTTGCATTACCTACCCTCCGTACCTCCGCTGAACGAATATATATATTTATACCTATACATATTTACATACACAGACGCGCGTATACGTTGGATCGCGCACGTACACGTCCGTATTTAACCGTACAAGCGACCGTACACCTCCGCGTCACGGAATTTATATATCCAGAGGCGCGTTTATATCCGAATGTTTTCAAGGTCGCGTGCGAAACGTGCGAAACGTGTGAAACGTGCGAAACGCGCGGAACCGGACGAAGCGTGCGCGTTATAAACAGCAGCATCACGCTCCAACTGAAATTTCCGAAAGGGGCAGAGGGGGGAGGGAGAGAGAGAGAGAGAGAGAGAGACATAGAGGGAACGGGAAAGAACGAAAAAGGTAGAGTCCTTGATCGCTGGCTCGATGGTCTGGCAAAAAATTAATGACTGTGTTACATCCCTCGCTAGCGAGTATAAAGCTACCGAGAGGAGCACGTAGGAGATTCGACGAGCAGCGACGGCGTGTTACCTTTACGGTTTATACGCTAGACCGATATCGCGGCAGCGGCATCCTCGCTGCGAGCGTTGAAGAAATCAGCGATCGTGGCGGATCGTGGCAAGAGCACACACGGGCACGGGTCGCGAGGACGCGCGGCCCGAACCAACCGACCGCCGATCGACCGACGGCCGAGAGAAGGAACAGAGCGGGGCTGAGATTTGCATTCGAAACGTGCAATTTCCGATGTTTTCGCCCCTTTTTTCAAGGTTCCGAATTTCTCGGCCGAACGATAGGTAGCTTCTCGATTCTATCCTTCGTCCCCCTTCCACTCCGATCCACTCTACTCCACTCTACTCCCGTGTGTAAGGGCACACACCCTGCATTTACTACCGGCTAGACGCAAAAAATGTCGACGTCGACTCTCGGAATAAAACGCGCTCTTTCGCTGTAGCGCGTTGCGATTTTCGATGTAGGCGCTGATCACGGGGGTAGGTAATATCAGTGCCTCGAGGCAACCACCATCCAGACCCTGTGTATAAGCGTTATGCCGATCATGCTACCGGGTACCGAATCACCGAATATCGAAATTATCCCCCTAGCCTTCTCTCTTCTCTCTTCTCTCTTCTCTCTTCTCTCTTCTCTTTACTCGTCGCCTTCCTTTCTCTTTCATTCACCCTTCCTTTTCCTCCTCCTCTCACTCCCCCTCATCCTCCACCCATCCTAACCCACCCCCTCTCTCTCTCTCTCTTCCACTCCCTCCGATTCTCTCTCTATTTCTTTCGCTTCTCCTTTCTTCGCTAAAGACCTAAGACTCGATCGATATAATCATCGGTCTCTCACCTGCGGCCACGAATCGATACGCGAGTTTGGTCTGGTCGCGGAAAAGACGAAGCACGAACGATGCCCAAGAACAAGGAGTAGAGCGAGAGAATCATCCGTCGTCCATCGAATCGCCGAACCGTTTCCAATTCCAATCGCTATCGAGCAACTTTCGATCGAGTTTACCGTGTCTCGCCCTCGAACGTGTCCAATCGTTGGCGTATCGTTGGCGTATCGTTGATGTAAGAGAGCCATATCCGGTCTTAAAGACGAAATCGGACGAATAGGTGGCATATGGGAGGGAAGAGGAAGACGGTAATACGAGAGGATCGATATGAAATCGGGCCAGTAACGACGACGACACCCGAGGACATCGATATCGATCGGTATTTCGCTACGAGAAAGGACGGTTTTCTTAAATTGGAACGTTTCCTCGGTTCAGCGGTGGTTACGGCGAACGAGCAACAGCATGGACAACCTTAATTGCGATCGGAGGAATTTCACAACCTCGTCGGCAGAACATTTGCATGTTCCCGCGATTGCGGCTCGATTCGCGAATGCAGATTTCAATAGACACCGGTAGGAATTCTAGGTCAGTCGAGGCGTATTGTTACTTGTAACGAGACAATTGCGACAACGGTGGAGCATTGTACCCTGTCGCAGGGCCCTGTACCGGGCCCCGCTTCTCCTCCTAACGTAACACCGTTTCATTAAATCTCCGGCCAACTACCTCTCCATCACTTTGTCGACGCAAAAAGTCAACCATTAAAATTGCAAATTAACTTTTCACCCTTTCTCACCCGTCGCTACGCCGTTAACAAACGAACGGAACGCAAGTGCGTTTCGCGATTCGCGAGACCGCGCCTTTCACGAAACGTTTCGCGCAAAATTTCCCGGCAATACCTTTAGA
The DNA here is from genome assembly GCF_001483705.2 of Eufriesea mexicana. Taxonomy (NCBI): domain Eukaryota; kingdom Metazoa; phylum Arthropoda; class Insecta; order Hymenoptera; family Apidae; genus Eufriesea; species Eufriesea mexicana. The sequence goes on along the minus strand of NW_016908738.1, from coordinate 462,016 downwards.
AATATCGCCGCGACGATGAATTTTACACGACCGTACGGTTTTTTCAACCGTGGAAAAACGTCGATTCAACGCGTGTTTAAACGCTCCCGGTATTAATCGGTCCACCGGACGTTCTTTTTACGGTAAATGGTCGAAATGGAAGGAGTACGAACAGGTCCATTGGTCGGTCGGTCGGTCGGTCGGTCGGTCGGTGGACGCGTGAAAAAAGAAAAAAGCGAGCGTATTTCTAAACCGAAGAGGAATTTGGAAGCTAGGAGAAAACGGCGCGAGCATCGTGCGTGTTCTTAACGTCGTTCCGTCACGGTCGATTCTCGATCCGTGGATCGTTCGTCTTCTAGCTGTAAATTCTCCGTGTACGCGCGAGACGATGCGAGATGCACGATAATGATACGGTATTTCTAGCATTCCGATAATTTCTTACGATAAATCACGTCTAAACGGTCCCGCGAGATGGCATAAACACACGTTTCGATCGGGCCTCGGGTATACGTTGCCAGTCCGAACGCTCGAAGATTAATGATATTTTATAAATTCGAGCACGGCTTTGGTCGCGCCTCCCGACCAACCTTTCCCCCCTTCTATACGTCTTCCCCGGACACGTTAGACGGCCGACGTTACTTCTTCGCAACTTTCGCCAACTCGCTCGCTCTCCTCCGTCCTTGGACCAGCGATCCCTCCGTGCGGCTCCAACCCGCACACCGTTCGCCACTACCCCCTTTTCGCTACGAGTTAACGCAATTTCGATCCACCAAGACCCTTTGAGAACTCCTCGCGGAGCACGGCAAGAACAGACGCGCCGCGGTGCACGGCCGTGCGCGCGTCGCAAAGACATCGAGTACCGACGTCAAAAGTCCTGCATTAAATTACATCGTATTTCCATGGCGAATAGACGAGGGACGCGGTGCATATGCATACCGTTCCTTTGTCCGACGCGCTGCGCCAAAACCGCGTAACGGGTGTCCCTTCGCAAACGCGTTCCACCAACGCGGCGCTCTCTCCTATTCTCCTTTTCCATCCGCTTCTGCCTCGCTGTCCGTCGTCATCGCCATCGCCATCGCCATCGCCATCGCACCTCGCGATTCCGCCGAGACGATCGCACGCGCGGCGATTTTTGCCACGATTCGATGGCCGTCGCGAGAGAGAAACCGCGTAGGGAATTTGCAGGAGACGGAGGAGCGGGACGGGGAAGGTCTTCGAATTCACGCGCACCCTGTAGAACCGGAGCGTGTCGTGGGAAGACCGGTGCTCACGCACACCAAGAATTTCTGTGGCCACGTGGTAGTTAAATCGAATTCTCTCGCTGTCCTGTCCGGCGGAGACACAAAGCAAAGGTTGCTCGAGTGGATGGTTCGCCCTGGGCGACCATCTAGCAAATTGTGGTATCTAAGTGCCCGCTGGAAACGGGCCGCTTTATCGCTCGGCTCTCGTCCAGAATTTCGAATTTTGGAAAGTCATTTTACGTTCGCTTCGGGCTCTCCCCCTCCTCCCCCTCATTCTCCGTCTCCTCCTCCTCCTCCTCCTCCTCCTCCATCTCTTGCTCCTACCTCTCTTTCCCAACCCCGGAGTGGAGCACCCTTTCTCCGTCTGCCCGCGCGACGATAGCACGCATCGCGCGAGTAACAACGTTTCGATGATTTCGCGGGGCACGCGGTGAACAAAGAGCGGAAAATCGAGGCGATGCGGCAACAACGATTCGAACGAAGCTAAAACGAACGAGGGAGATTCGTTTGATTCTTGGCAAATGAAATTGTACCGCGGTGGATCGTAATCGAGGTTCGAGTCGTGGTATTGGAACGATTACACGCGGGAAAGGTAGACAAATTATAGCCGAGTAGAAGGACTAGCGCGTTGTTTCTCTTCGTGTGCCGTCACTCGATCTCCGTTCCACGAAGCGTCGAATGGTTTCCAGAGAAGAATTCGCGGCGCGAATCGAGACAGAGAGCCGAGGATCGCGGGGACTCTGAATCGCGGACAGGGCCAGTTGGACGGAAGAAAACGCGGGACCCGCGTGCTCTGGTCGCGGGAATGCTTGCATTACGTGGCGATAGCGTTCCACGTTGCTCGAGTAATTCCAGCCTCGAAACGTTCCATTAAAGATTCAGCATGTAATTGCGTATGATCGTAGTAGAGATCGTTCCCTTGGTTCGCATCCGTCTGCTCTGTCCGTTTCCTCCGTGCGTCCCGCTTTATGCCGCGCACCACACTCCGCCAGACGTGCCACGCCAGACTACCCGAGGGATTATCATTGAACCAAATGATCGCGCGTAACCGTTGTACGTGAGGCAATCAGGCGACTGCGTGCCGGAAAATCCGTCTTAATGATGCCTGGAGCACCCTGCCCGGTGGTCCGACCAGCTCCGTTCTATTCCGTCCTGGCCCGTCCTGGCCCGTCCCGTTTCGTTTCGTCTCGTATTTACATCCTTCCCTTCCCTTCCCTTCCCCTCCCTTCCCCTCCCTTCCCTTTCCTTCTCCGCCCTTCCTTTCCCTTTCCGTCCCCAACTCGTCGTCTCGTTTCGTCTTCTTTTCTTTTCCTCTCAATCACCGACCGCATCGAAACAAACGAATCTATACCTTTCTTCCCGTTCCATCTTCTTTCCTTTCTTTTTTTCCTACCACCCGTCTCTTCGATCTTCGCGTCGCTTGTTCGCGACACCGCTCGAAAACGCGGGTATCGTTTCGATGGATCGATCGGCACGCGAAACGATTAATCGGACAGCGAGGCGAAAGATAAACGGAGAGGAAACCGTGGTCGAAGAAAGTTAGCGTAGAAACTCTCGCAGGGGCGTCCTTTTTCCAGGTGTATTATTCCGGCGTTATTCAGAAGATCGGAATGCAGGTACAGTTATGGTTACCAGTAACGCGGTACGTCGTCGGTATATGGCCTCGTGGTTGACAATACCGCGAGTTCTCTCCGTGGTCCCCCGAGCGTCTCCTCTTCTTTCGTTCGACGTCCTTTCTCCGATTCTTTTCCACGCGCGATTCTCTTTTTGTTCAGCCTGCCAGGTTCCCCCTTCCCGTAAGGCCGACTCGTCGCGAGCGCGTGTCTTTAACCTCGTCCTCTTCATTGTCGGTTCGCGAGTGCGTGTATGCGATACGTGCCTGAACCTAGAACTCGACGACAATCGATAACGTCGTCACGATCGCGAAGACACGCACGCTTCTGTCCCCTTATGTTAATCTATCCTTAATATTCCACGCGCACGCTTCTCTCCTCCTTCTCCGTCCTCGCCTCCTACTTCTGCTTCTTCTTCTTCTTCTGCTGCTTCTTCTTCTCCACCTCCTCCTCCTCCTCCTCCTCCTCCTCCTCCGCCTTTTGCTTCTTTCCCTCGGTCGCCGCCGCTCTTTCTCGCCCGCCCCCTTCGATCCATCCTCCACCTCCACCTCCTCCTCCTCCTCTCTCGTTGATCAGCTTCTTTTTCTTCGCTTTCTCCGATCGCGTCTCCCTCCGGAGGTAGATGTACTACGCGACAGGTTACGGTACGGTAATGTTTGCCATTACAGCTGAAAATGAATCTTTGATCGAAAGCAAACTGGTCGGGCGACGGTTACGAGCGGTCTCGGTCGACGATCTCTTTATTCCGAAGGCGTCGGTAATCGCCGCGCTGACACGAGTCACGCGTCTGTCCTTCGCTTAGGCCCCGCGTGCTCGCGATCGTTGCTTCCACGAGACACCCTCCGATTTCGCCACTCACCGCCGTATTTCCACCCCGCCCCGCCCCGCGAATTTCCGTCTCGCAACCTCTCACGGTGGTTTCGTTCGCAAATTGCGATTCGAAGAAGGTTCGGGTCTGCGCCGCCTCCTTCCCGTCGGCCCTCCGCCGTGTCAAGGTCTTCGCGATCGTCGAAAAAACGCGACCACGGCAGCCACGCCGGGATGGCAATAAATAACCGGAGGAATTACCTGATTGCCCGTTCGCGAGAGAGACCCATCGATACATCGAGGATGGTTGGGACGCGCGGCGATCCTCGCGATACCCGTCGTCTCGATCCGGCCCGTATGGAACAAGCTATCGCGAAAAAACTCGCCGACTGTCTCCGGAACCGCGATTCGGCCCGATAATCGTCGCTCGTTGCCGCTCTCATTTCCGTTCCACTCGAGGATCGAAACGGTGCACGGAGATAGGTGCGAGTCGGCAACTCGCGAGGAAAGAAACGACCAAGACCAAGCGAGCAAGAGATAGAGAGAGAGAGAGAGAGCGAGAGAGGAGAGACGAAGAAGTGGCGATTGGAAGAAACGAGGCAGTGCATAGAGGAGAAAAGACAGAGAGAGAGAGGGGGCGGGACGAGGAGTAAAGTAAGACGCGAGCAAGTACAAGTATGGCTCGATCGGTACCTCGGGTATGTTGGCGCGTTTAAGCCGGTAAGGGACCCGATATCATTAATAATAATTATACAATTATATGTAGGTACGGCGTATCGAGCGTATAGTTTAGTGCCGTGTTATTATCCCGTTCTCTTCGAGTCCCGCGAGAGGCCGTGGTCAAGAACACGTAGCCTGCTCTCCCTATAGGTATATGTTATTACTTATAATATTTCATCGTCGGAATTGGCGGTTACGCTTTGTTTATGCCATGGGAACGTCACGGGGTTATAACTAAGAGCGGAAAACGAGCCGACCGGAGCGAAGCGGAGCCGAGCTGAGCGTAGTGTGCGCTAGCTAGCGAGGAGAGCCGCTAATCGCGCGGCCGTAACCATCGCGAAGCGCGCGGTTCGCGCCTCGCGCCTCGCGCCTCGCGCCTCGCGCCTCGCGAACCAACACCCGTTACGCGCGCTTTACCACACTCGCCTTTTACCCTGGCCGAACCAAAAAGGAGCCTTTGCCTACCTTTGCGGTGAATTATACGCGGCATTGTAACCACCTTTTTAGTCCGTTCGTTCGCTTGCTCGCTCGCTTGCTCGCTCGCTTGCTCTTTCGCTTCCTATTTCGCTCTCTCGGAATTTAATTAAACCTAGCGTACACGCCCGGTACGTGTCTCGGCTATCTTTTCCGCGTCGAACTTTTCCCCGCGCACACGGTCCGCGCGAAAAACCGCGTTTCACAGTTACGCGATCGTAATAACCTGCTTGGAATCTCCGATTGATCGCGAATCACGCGCTCGATTCTTCGCGCCCACGAGCGGAATCGCCGGTCGGAAGAACATCCCGCGCGACAATGGCTACCCGGTTGACGCATGAAGATCGATTAGGGAAACTGTCGGAGGGTCGATCGTAGTAGGCAGGAGAGGAGGAGAAAAAAAAACAAGGCTAGCCGATGATCGGTATATATAAGCTCGTTCGATCGAGGCGCGTCATTCGACGAACGAGACGAGAATCGATCGGACGGCCGAACCGAGAGAGCCAGAGGAGAGAAGGTTCAGGATGTTTCACCGGAAAAATTTATAACCCGACTGATCGATTATAGGCAGAGGGATTCCGAGAACTACTATGCCTGATTAGAAAGCGAGGCATGCACACGAGTACGCATCTGCAGCCCCGCCTATTCCTGCTCGCTCGTTCGCACCCCTTTTACACGTGCACGCGCGTCTACGCGTCTACGCGTCTATATTCCTCTATACCAACCTCGGCCTCTATCTTTCGCCAAGGCTGAAAAATCACGGACTTTGTGCCTTTGTCGTCGGGACTGGCGCTTTCTCGCGTGCATCGATTTCGCGGGTGGAAATTCGCGGGGTTTCCAGTGAAAATCGCCGGGAAAATCGGAAAGAAGAAGGATCGAGTTGGCCGGAGCGGTGGGAAATATCGGGAAGAAAGGAGAGGAGAATTCGGGTGAACGAGTAACGATCGATCGGGTAACGGTCTTGATAACGATCTCGTGGCAAAGGAGTATTCGGGGTCGCGATTCGATAGGACGCGACGCGATACGAGTACGTCGATCGAGTGAGCCACAACGGTGGCTTTTCGAGAGGTGGTTTCGGGCGTCGCTCGGCCTGCCAATTTCTATCGGCATGCAAAGGTGAAACGCGACGGTGAGGTCGATCGAGGCAAATCTATACGAACGATAGACCGTGGCTTCGACAACGCCACCAGCAGCGGCATTTAATCGATGCGTAGCGAAGTTTACACGATTCGCACGATGTAAACTAATTACCTCGCACTTTGTGTCGGCCACGCGCGTACGTACGCACACGTACAGACGGAACGAGCACGAGCGTCCACGCGTATTCGTCGCGAATCTTTTTCGCACAACAGAACCAACCGACTGTCTACTTTCACGCGCGAACGGTGTCTCAATTCGCCGCGTAATTATCATCGTTCGGTTCTCGTTACCGCGCCATTCATCGGGGATTACGGTGGCGCGAAATACGCCAACCTGCGCGACGCTCCACGCGGTTTCGATTTCCATCGGCGATCTCGCGATTCCGCCGGATTCGAAGCAGCTGCTCGGAAGAGTCCATCTTCCTCCGTTGCACGCGGCACGGTACTCCCCGGCGACTCGTGCACGCCTTTTGCCCACGCGATGCCCGACCGACGATGCTTCTCGAATTGGGTCAGTTTATCGCGCTAATGGGAAATACAAAGTCGTAGTGAAATAAGCGGGTAAATTAAATTTAACAACCGTGTCGGCAATAGGCGCGATTCATCGGTGTGTTTGCGTTTCACGCGGCGGCAGAAAGCGCGCGATAAAATACGGAAGCGCGGCCGAGAAAGGTCGGACGAGCTTTTCACCGTGCTCTACGCGTTACGTTACGTCGCGTGTTACGTTAATTTACACTTTCGGTCTTTGTGTCTCGTTCGCGCGTCAAAGAGCCGCTGGCAGCAAGGGTACGAGAGCACGAGCTCGAACAAACGAAACAACGATCGTTCGTCTCGTTAACGTCGCAAGCACACGCCGGGGAAAGGAGAGTCGAAATCCGCGAGAACCGCTTATTTATTTCGCCGCGCGGCACGATTTCAGCGGTACTCGAAACCGAATATATTCCACGAATCTAAGCGATCCACGCGAATCCGCGGTTTGTCGCGCTCCTGTCTCCGACCCTCCTTCTCTTTCTCCTTGTCCCGTTTACGGTGGACAACAGAGATACTCGCCATTCTTTCTATCCCAATCGTTTCTTCGTCTCGTCGCGATGGCCGATTTGTCTTCGTTCCTATAGTCGGCGCGCGCGGTCAATTCCTCGCGATAAATCGCGCGATCGAGCGTGCGAATGAATCGATTCACGGGTGAATCGGATTCATCGGCTGGATTATTTACGAATTAACAGCGGAACGATTTTGGGCAATTTTCCGAATCGCGTCGCGCGTGCCGTGAAACGTCGATACCTTATAAATCGTTGCGTAATTATTACGTATCGTCGCGCGATTATTCCCGCACGAACCGAGAATGCGAACGGTGGAATGGGTAACGGGGAACGGGGAACGTGGAACGGGGAACGGGGAACGAGAAACGGGGAACAGGTGGGGGGGGGGGGGGGGGGGGGGGGGGGGTAACAGAGCACAGAGTAGACTCGTTTCGTTCGTTCGGTTAGTCCAGGATTATCGCGATAATCATCGTCGGAGAAGCTCGAAGATATAGGACGGGACTATGCTCGACGAATAAACTAGGATGCCGGGTATCATTGTCGAGAAGCGGGAGCGAGAGATAACGCCGTTCATCTTTCTCGCGTATAAACCAAGGTAAGTACCGAGGGGTGGGCTGCTGGCGCGTTTGCCCCGTCGTAAATCGCGAATGATTCCGCTAAATTTCCATCTCGTCGAATGCGAAAGGGGATAGTAGCAGGGACCACCGGTGGATAGGGGTTGGGTCGCCGATGCTGGCAGTGGTGGTAGCGCGGTGGTGCCGGTGGATGGATAATGGGCAGGGTGAATGATAATGCCGCGTGCACATTGTAGCTTCCTGCGCATCGCGTTTCTCTAGAGCCTGTTCAAAGCGCCGTTCCCGTCCTCGGTACTCGTCCTAGTCCTCCTCGTTGTCCGTTGTCCGTTGTCCGTCGTTCGTCGTTCGTCGTTCGTCGTCCGTCGGTCACCGTCGTTCTACGCGAACACGCGGTGTTTCGACGATCGCCCGACGAGAAGATGCGACGCGAATTCTCTCGATCGACCAACGCTCTCGAAACTTTGGCTCGAGATTGAGCGCGTGTCCTTGATATTCGGATACGGCCAAATCCGAAGATACGACCAATAAGATAGGCCGAGTAAAGACTGGTAGCCGGAATACGGTCGGCCGCTTCTCCAAACCCCAGAATTACGAAAATTATGGACACGATGCACGAGCAGCAGGGAGGCGAGGGGCGTATCGCGCTCCCAGTTCTTTTTGCCCTTCTGCGATCACCCTCTTAGAGACGGTTTAAGGACCATAGCGTAGAAAAAAACTGGTCAGCGGTGCAGACTCGATCGCTCCGACGCGATCCGATGCGATGCGATGCGTTGCGATGCGATGCGATACTATACAAACGGTACGGTTGCCATCACTTGGCGAATCGTCGGCGAATAGTCGGCGAATCGTCGGCGAATCGTCCGCGAAACGAGTTCGGATGCGACTCTCGAGGAAAGGATTATTCGTTGGAGTCGATTCGAGTCCGGAGACCGGTTCACCACTCGGAGTACTCGAGCGTTGTTGATCGCTCTACCGTGGCAGTAGGAAATGGACAGGTAGGGGAAAAGGGAAAGATCGCGGTACGTGTACTTAGCCCGTCTTGTGCACCGTACGGTTCTCGCGATGGCGAGTCGGTCACGAATACCTAATCAATAATTATTACCGCGATACTCTCTATTTTTGCGTCCTGGCCCCCTTCGCGTTCTCCCGGCGAAACGTTCGTTTGCCGGAGACCCGCGAACCCACCGCCACTCTCTCTCCTCCTCCTCCTCCTCCTCCTCCTCC